>NC_142088.1:9599426-9750819 GCF_054644295.1 Miniopterus natalensis | reverse complement strand
AACATTCTTGGAATTTTACATTTGCTTGAAATTCTTGAACAAGGAGGAATGAAATGTGTCTGTTTATGTATAATGATATGTTTATTCTTATAAAATTTTGTTCTGCCTATAAAAATCTGGTAGGTATGTTCAGGAGATAGAGGAATTTGTTTTCTTCTAAATGTATGAACCTCTATGAAAAGAATTACAGGATGCTGTGTCTCGTTTGTTAGGGATGATAATATTGTTTTATATTTTACTTTAAAGGTAACAAGCACAAAAGTAGAATGTATTCTTCCAAATCAGACAATGTATTTTTTCCCAAATAAAATTTAAGTGATATAACAAATGAGATTAAAAAGCAAAAAGCAATAAAAAACAACAAAACAGGTAGGTAGAAAATAGGAGTGAGGGAAATGGATGCTTTGTTTTTGTTTTTGTTGGTTTAAACTGATTTATTTAAAAAAAGAGATGATACATATTTGTTGTTAAAATTAACATAAATAGAATAAACTTTTATATTTAAAAACAAAAAAAGTTCTGATTGGTTTAAGATGCACACCTGAAATAAAGTGATTTACAAAATAAAACAGTTGGGCAAAGACATGTTACGATAGAAAGAAACCAAAAGAAATTTGTCTGCAAAGATTTTCTTTTATCATTAAAAAATCTCTAGGCACAAGCTGGAAGCAACCAGGTGTCTGGCTACAAGGGACCAGCTAAGCTCTATCTGGCACGTGTGTATGGTGGGACCCTAAAAGTTCGTGTTGAAGATTCAGGGTGCGCCGGATAAGTGGATTACAAAGCAGGGGTACACTGACGCCAATGCGAATGGCATTTTAAAAGTCCATGTCTGAGGTTCCAGGATGGTGGCGGACTGGGTGGAAGCTACAGACACTCTCCCGGGACCAAACTGGAATCGCAACTAAAATATACAAAAACCACCCTGAATAAGCAACTGTAGACGAGCTAAAGAGCAGCCTCGTAACCAAAGACCTAAAGTGGGGACCACACAGAGACGCGTAGGAAGCGCTGCTGGGCTCCCACAGGCAGCAGCTGAAGGCCCGGAGGGAGATCTCAGCTCTGGGGGTCCCACTGAGGACTCGGGGCCCAAACCCCAGGCTGGGCTCCCACAGGCAGCAGCTGAAGGCCCGGAGGGAGATCTCAGCTCTGGGGGTCCCACTGAGGACTCGGGGCCTAAACCCCAGGCTGGGCTCCCACAGGCAGCAGCTGAAGGCCCGGAGGGAGATCTCAGCTCTGGGGTCCCACTGAGGACTCGGGGCCTAAACCCCAGGCTGGGCTCCCCAGCCCGGAGCACCAGGCCTGAGACAGGGGCCCGCACAGCACCCGGCTGGGAGAAGCAGCCGGGCTTCTGTGTGCCTGGGAGAGGCGGCCGGAACTGCAGGCCCCCCGAAAGGGCCAGCACAGCATTTCCCGCGCAGCCACTCACCTGGGGCTCTGGCGGGGGAGGCAGCGTGGACTGGAGCCGTGTGGGGAGAACCCAGGCGAGTGGGCTCTGGAGACAGGGCTCAGAGGGCAGCCGTCTGGATTCCTGTGCCGAGTCACCCCGCACCCGGCAGAGGGCCTCTCTCCCGCAGACGTTTACTGTCGGAGCATCTTTGGCCTGGGGGGAAGTAATTGCCCCACCTGTCAGAAAACCTGGGGCCCCACTTGTTGAGTTTCTACTGCCTGAGGCTCCTTAAGAACCAGTGATTAACAATCAGCCTCTGGGTGCTTTGAGTCTTTGCCTGATTTGCTCCTGGACCCAGGGCTTGGAAAAGCAGACCTTGGTGCGAATGTCGGTTCTCTGCAAACACACCCAGCCCCAGCCGAGTTCCCGGCTAAATCCTTCATCTGGAACGGCTACCCTGCTGAGGAGACAGCTTCCCTGGTTAGGCCGTGTCCCTGTGTGCCCTGGAATCAAATCCTCATTATTGATAGTAATCTGTGATGTTTTTCTTTGAGACCTTATAGAGTTTGATAAACATGTATGCACAATATAATCCCAATGTTTACATGCACAAAGAAATATATGGAAGTCTATGCAATAAGATGTTGCATGGTTAACTCTAAGTACCGGAATTACTAATCATTTGTATTTCCTTCTTGTTACATATCCATATTGTCTAAATTTTTAATTAAGATCATGAACTGTTTATGCAGTAGAAAAACAATAAAAGGTACTTCAAAAGTAAATTTAATTTAAAGGCAGATTTATTTTATAAGTGAACAACCATGCTTTCTAAGCAATTTGGTAATATGCATATATATAAGCTTTAAAATTGTTCATAGTCTTTGACCCAGTCACTCTACCTCTGGGAATCTACCCTAAGAAAATTTCTTTGATACAGAAAAAGCATTATGTACAAAGTTATATATCAAAGCATTATTTATCATAGTTCAGAATTGGAAGCAGCCTAGATATTTACTAAACAAAGTTTGGAAATGGAACTTAATGGAATATTATGGGATAAAAGGTTATATCAAGAGTTTATAACAACAGGGAAAAAATGCTTGTGAAGGAATGAAAAATCACAGCTAGTCTTAAGTACTATTTTTATAATGAAAAATTAGATAAACTACATATTTAAAAGATAAAAACACAAGAAAGTAGAAGTAATAAACATCAATGCTTTCTTTCCCTCTTGATAAAATTTGACTATAACTGTTGTCCTCCCCATTGGTGAGATCAGATAAGCCTTGAGCTACTTAATAACCAGCCCATATTCAAGTATCTGTACAGTGACTCCTGACCAACTGCCATTCCTACAATGTCCAGTTCAGCCACTTGTGACTGATGGACACTACTTGTAGATGTCCAGTGCTCTTTGGGGATGGGAAAGAGAAAGTGATGGGAAGAAAGAAAGTAAAACCTCCTGGTGATAGAAAGCAATTGTCATCCATTAGTGTCACCTAAGGGCGAGAACAGGGTATACCAAGTCTGGGAAGGCAAAGGTTTGACACCTCCCCTGGGCTCTCAGTCTGTCCCAGTGCACTGTCTTGCCCCAAGGCCCAAGAATGCCACCAAAAGAGGAGGAGGTTTGGCCTACACAGAATTAAAAAAGGGTAGCAGCTTGTTCAACAGGTTTTCTTCTGGACTTGCTCCCCAGGTATCCTTGACCTCCTGTGTCCAGTTTAGTTTATAAATACTTATTAAACAATCGTTCATTCATTCAGTGACTTATTCAGCTATATTTGAGTTGCTATGTGGCATGCATCGTACTGGGCTAATTGTCCCTGTTCTCAGCGTGATGGGAAATCAGACTTAAAATTTTATACAATATTTGAACACTGACAGGATATTTAGTGATTTTAAGATATTCACTTTTTTTTCTAATTGTGAGAGTATAAAAATATTTTATGTTCTTTTTTATTAAGAAAGTTCTTAGTTTCTAGAGATACAGATTGAGGTATTTAAGGATAAAATGTGGTTTGGGAAGGAAATGGGGAGTATAAAAGATACAAAAGATGAGAGATCCACATGTTGTTAATTGTTTATAAAAGGAAGAAGGAAACAGGGCTCATTATATTCTCTCTACTTTGTGCAGGTTTGAAAATTTCCATAATAAAATGTGTTGTTGTTTTTTTATGGACACAAAACTGGATGCCATTAAACAAAAATAATTGCCCAGAAACATAAAAACATTATGAATTCAGATCAGTGTTTTGAAGAAAAGGAACACGGAACTAGGAAAATGAATAGCAGAGAACTTGACCTAGATTGAGGCCTCAAGGAAGCTTGAAATGGTGATTCCTGGGTTGACATGAGGAGGAGGAACTGTTAATCTGGTGAAATAATGGAGGAGGTAAAACATTCTAAGCAGTGAGGCCTGTCTGTGTGCAGACTGTTAGGTGGGGGACTGCATGGAATATTCTACAACTAAAATTTGGCTGGAATATGAACAATGAGATTAGCCGTAGAGGTCAGATGGGGACAAATCATGCAGTTGAGTTTACGTCAATCTAAGGATGTGAGCTATTATCCTAAGAACAATAAGAAGCCGTTAGAGTTTGGAGATATAATTCTATTTACATCTTGCAAAGATGACCACAGTTGCGATGAACAGGACAAATGAGCTTAGTGGGCTGAGGGGTGTGTGGTCATAGGAAGGCCCGGTCAGAAGCTGTTGTAATAACTCAGGTAAGAGGTGATAGCTTTGTGGTTTGAGTGGAGATGGAAGGAGGCAGATGGCACCGAAAGATGCTTAGGTGGTAACGGTCACATGATTTAGTGATGGGTTAGATATGGGGACTAGAGAGGGGGAAAGTTTCAAGCATGACTGGCCTAGCCCATTCATGCTACAAAGATGAGTAACAAGAGAATACATCGTAAGAGAGTTTAGAGTCTAGGGATGGGGGGAGGTAAACAGTTTTGAACTGAGTGCTAAAATAGAAGTAAGCCCAGGGCTCCCATGGGATCACAGAGGCTGTGAGTAAACGTACAGCAGCTGGGAGGCAGGTAATGCTTCCTAGAAAATGCACAGTTAAGCCAAATCTAAAATATATGAATGAGAATTGCTAGGGAAAGGAAGGCAAAAATGGTGTTCCAGTTAAATGGTGTTCCAGCTAAGCCAACAGTACAAGCCAAGGAGGAGACAATATAAAACAGCCTGAAGCACAAGGTGGAAACCAGGGTGAGGCAAGAGAGGTACTCAGGGAACAATATCTAAGAGGCATTCATTCTCAAGTGTACCTGTATGATCCCGAGTATTAGTGCATCTTCCAAGTCTGGACCCTAGATACCTTGCTTTCATCACCCCAATCCCAGCTCTAATGATGTGTCTACTTACTGGGACGTGGGTCTGAGGTGGAAAGTAGCAGGGGGTGAGATAGCAGGGATGAGATAATGCCATGTCTTGTTTTGTGTACCAAGAAGCTTGGACTTCATTCTATGGAATAGAAAAACATCAAAGAGCATCATGCATGGGAATTAATAGTCAGTTTTATATTTTTTATAAATCTCTCTGATGAAGAATGGTCAGGGAGAGAAGACAGAAAAGACAGAGAGACTTGTTAAGGTGCTCTTGCCTCGTAATCCAGGGGACGAATGGTGCTGGCTTCGTTAGGATGGTAGTGTCACAGAGAAGGAGGGAAGTTTACATAGTCAAAGGGTATTTAGCAAAACTTGGGAAAAGATGAGTTGAAGATAACTTGCAGGTTTGGCAGCTGGTAACTGAGTAGATAATGCCATTTATTGAGATTTCCAATATGCGTACAATATAGAGACACCTGTTCATATGCTCAGAAAGCCATTCTATAGTTTACTGCATTCAGTCACCATATTTCCTAATTATACTACTCTGCTTTAGGGGGAAAACAAAAAGCAAAACAAAATAGAAAGCCAAAACTTAGTATGTTGTCTAGTTTCTATATCATAGCTTTGTTCTTGAAACGTTATGAATCTTTTTCAAGACTCACGTTTAATTTTAAAAACAGTAGATGGTGGAGGATAATGATTTGCAAAATGAAAAGAATTATTTTCTTTTTAACACAAAGAATAATAGTTTCATGACTGCAAGCTCTGTGAGATCAGGTAGCATGGCCATATTCTTTATGATCATATCCCCAGCAGGTAACAAAGTTCTTGAAATGGAGGAGGTATTTATGGAATAAAAGGATAGGATTTTAAGTTGGAAGGATCAGTTAGGTTTTCTGTGAAACAAGCTGGTCCAAAATTCAATGGTTAGCAACAATCTTTTATTCTTGCTTATGTTTCTGAAGGTCAGTGGGGTCCATTGATTGAGGCTAGGCTCAGTTGTGGTTTGCAACAAGACAGGGCAACATTTAAGTCATGTGCAACTTTCAAGTAATTTGCACAAAATATTTCAGGTCTCTGTTAGTGTTATATTTGCTAACATCCCACTGCCAATGAAAGTCGCATGGCCAAAGGCAAAGACAAAGGGCAGAAGGAATCCTTTCACTCTAGCTGAAAAGATATAGTCATATGGCCAAAGATACAGGTGTAGAGATGAGTGAAGAGCTGGAGCTAATAATCTAATCTACCACTGTCCCCAGTCTTGGTACAATTATTTGTGTCCCTCCCACTTGAAAATTACAGTAATCACCATTCTAAGACCTTCAAAGTTTTATCCAATCATGGCATCATGCTAAAGTCCAGGATCTCATTGTCTATATCACGTCCAGATTTAATCCCTCTTAACCTAAAGATGGATTTTTTTCCACTTTTAAAAACTAAACCTTTTATTTTGAGATATTTCACTTTTTATTTTCATTTTTAAACTTTGAGATTGTGATGGCTAACTTTACATAACAACTGGATTGGGCCATAGGATGCCCAGTTATTTGGTCAACCATTATTCCAGGAGTTTCCTTGAGGATGTTTTTGGATGAGATTAACATTTAAATTAGAAGACTGAGAAAAGCAGATTGCTCTCCCTAATGCGGATAGGCCTCATGGAATCAGTTGAAGGCCTATATTAAAACAAAAAGACTGAGTGAGGAAAAACTCCTCCTCCCTGACTGCCTTTGAACTGAAATATTAACTCTTCTGGGTCTTGAGCTGCCGGCCTTCAGGCTGGAAATACACCATCTGCTCTCCAGGACTTGCCAGCATCCACAATCATGTGAGCCAGTTTCTTCTATAAATAAGATGCTGATGGTAATACAATGCATTGCTCTTATTCAGATTTCCCCCATTTTTTCTTATGCTCATTTGTGTGTGTGTTTGTGTGTGTTTAGTTCTATGTAATTTTATCGTGTGTATATGTATCAACCACCATAGTCAAGACACAGAACAGTTCTATTACCACACAAATCAGGTGTAGTTTTTGTTTTTTCTTTTGAATGGATGAATAGGGCTTAAATAGAAGGAAGGAAGTTTGTGATAAGTTACTTAAGTTTCCCCCATCTCTTGCCTTGTGTATTGTGGAAGGAAGAAAGCACTTCCTTTCTTCTCAAACCGGAAACATGCGGTGAAGTTCACAGCAGTGTGATGTGCCCAAGGCCCATGGAACCAGAAGGCAAAAGTGCTAGATCTACTGGGAGCCCACTGTGGTCAATGCTAAGTAATTTTTAAATTTATTTTTACTTTAAAACAGCGAGGATGTATTGTGAAGTAGAATACCATATATATATATGGTATGTGTATATATACCACATATATATGTTTGTGTATGTGTGTGTAGATATATGTAGATATATGTTTTAACCTAAAACAAGACTTCAACGATATGCCATGCCCATTGTAGTTATTTGGGGCCACATGTGCAGATGCTCTGAATTGCAAAATAACCTTTACTGCTCTAATAAAGACATTTGTAAAAACCTTGAGAAACACTGCTAATTCCTCAGTACCTGCTATTTCCTGCCTCCTTGTTCAGGGCATTCCTTGAGGCCAGAGACTCTGCATTTGCCGTTTCATTATTCCCAGAAACAGCCAGTCCAGGGCATGCCACAGAAGGAGCACTCGACTGATGCTGGTGGAAATGCTGCGTCTGTCGCCCTGGTCAAGAGTCAGACACACCTCAGATTCTGGACTCCGCCCGTCTGTGTTATGTGACTAAGCTACTTGTCTGAGATTCAGTTTCCATGTCTGTAAAATCTAGGTAAAAATACCCATTTCACGGGGTTATTGTAAGATTTCAAGGAAATAGCGTCTCAAGTACACAATTTGCAGTACAAGGACCGTGCTCAAGGAATGAGGGCTGTTAGGACAGTAACGATGAACTCTGGGGCACGAGGATGTCCTCGGTCTTAACGGCTGGAAGATATAATGAAAGAGCTATCACATGATTAACAGTAACGAAGGCGGGGGGAGGACAGGTTTTTTCTTAACATCAACTATCAATTTTATTCCACCTAGGAACAAAGAAGGCTAAAACCATGCCTGCTCCAAGGCCACTAAGAGATACTAACTTAAGCAAAGGAAGTCATCAGTATTCTCTTTCATAAGTCTGGTATTAATTAGAAATCCTAAGTCTCACTCGTTTTCTAAGTTAATCATGAGTCAGATATAATCAATGATGTGATAGGGAAAACAGTAAAAGAAAAGCAAATGGGCCTAGGGGGAGACGGCTCTAAACAGAGCTGTGAGAAGTGGAAACCACTAGAGCCATTTTTCTCTGTCCACTTTGGTGAGAGCATTTTAAGAAGACGTTTTTTCCCAAGGCTGATCATTATGGAAGAGCGATAATATGAAAAAATCTTCTCTCGGGCCTTGAGCTTCTAATAAAAAAGTACAACCTTCTGTTCTCAGTACAGCGAGGACACCTGCGGGCCACGTCTGGGAAAGGGACGGTGCTTTGCCGTCCTCCGTGTCTGTTCAGCCTGAAAACACGTCACCTCTGCCCCAGCCTGCCAATGAGGCTTGCACTCCCCACGTTATCAAGCCGGTGCAGCCTTTAATCATAGGCCTTCGTTTCCAAAGCGGCCCACGTCTGCGAGTCTGCCGTACAGCACTGAGGGCTGGATGATCACTTCAAACGTGCCGCTAGGCCCCCTGCTTCCTAATCGGTTAGGGCCATTTTCTGATAACAAGAGCGGGTCACTGTCTATCCGTCTAGACACCACCTGATCCTGGCAGGGACTGTCCACTGAGAAGCAATCCCCACCCTTCCAGAGTGAAATAGCACAGGAAGTTCCTAATGGAAGAAATTTGTGGGTCTTAATGAGATCAAACATGGCCTATTTGGGAAACTTAGGTGACCATAAATGGCCCTTATGTTCCCTAACTGAATTCTGAACCGAGTAAGAGGTTCATACATGCCATAGGTGTGAGGGGAAAAATGGGATCCCTAAACCGCCAAATTAGACAGGCACACCTGCTCAGGTTCGGGCTGGGCGAAGTGAGGAAAGGGCAGATCTTTGCATCCCAGGCTCTCAACTAGGTCTCACCAATACGAGGAGTTACCCCCTCTTCTGTGTCAAGGAGCAGGGCGAGTCCATGAGGAGGGAGGGACACCCTTTTTCTTCTACTAGTCTGTGCCAGGGTTTCTCAACCTCAGCACTGTTGACAGTTTGGACCAGAGGTTTCTTTGTGGTGGGGCTGTGCTGCACAGTGTAGGATATGAGCAGCTTCCCTGGCCTGATGGACTACACACTGGTAGCACCAAGAATGTCTCCAGATATTGTCAAATGTCCTCTTGGGGGTAGTGACAAAATTGCCCTCTGTTGAGAACCACTGGCCTTAACTCCAGTTCTCTTTGCTCTAAATGAATTCATTCTGACCACTTCTGTTGAGCACTTACAATTTGTTAGGCTGGGAGGAAAAGGCAAAGATGATCTAGTTCTGGCCATAAAAAGCTTATGTCTAGTGGACTCAGAGATGTGTCTAAGGAGACATTGGTCACGCTCATGAGTATATAGTCATTTCCCAGCAATGGCCTTGAATCCGGAAAACACAGCTTGACCATGTGGACATTGATTGGTCATTCCAGACATTTTGGTGCAGGTCCTTTGATTTCTGTTTTGAGAATGGCTACTGTATCCAGGCTTGACATTCAAAATTTATGGTTGCAGCCCATGAAATCTGTTTTCTCTCTGAGTAATGAATGTGGCTCTTCCACCCTGTCTTTTCATGGCACTGCGAGACCAAAGCCATTTCCATCATGACAAATATTACATCCCAAACAATTTAATCCTGACAGAAGGCAGAATCTCTAGGGGGACATGCAGAGTTTAAGCAAAAATAACTCACTAATATCTTCATCCCATTTTTTCTGAATTTTATGTATCAAATATACTGAAATATTCACTGACATGGTTGTTATACTTAGGGTATCATGTCATCATTTTTAAGGAAGTAACATTCCATTTCACTATATAAATTTCATGCCAGCTGGTGATGGTCTAACACCTCACAGGGAAATGTTTTCTATGTTACCTTTTCCATAAAGGTATCAGACATCTTGGGACCAAAAGATAGAGACATTTGGGCCTGATGTTTTAAAAGATGGTATTAGAAAAATAAGGAAAATTTGCTTTTATAATAATAGCTCTCACATTTCCTAGGGCACAGGCCATTTTCACGAGAGATTCCCTTTGAGCCTTCCTGCTTTCTAATACATAGAAACATCACCCACAGGCCAGGATGGCATTCGCGAGACACACTTGCTACTGCTTCTCCGTCCTGGGCGTAAGTGATCTTACCTACAGTTTCCGAATCCTTTGCAACACAGGCAGCCATGATCACTTGGTTATCTCAGGCCCTAGAGATGAAACCTGTTTCTCATTGTTTGGATAGGATTTGTGGGATAAACGACAAGAAATTATTGACAGCTGAGTCAAAGATATTTCTGAATACTCACTAAACAGGTGGCCTGATCTGAAAAATGCCTTAGACATACACTATACAAATGAAGAAGTTAAGTTTCAGGAGGCTGTTTCCTAAAAACACCAATATAATTGATGGCCACCATAAATCGTATATTTCAATGGCATCACCACCATGTACACCATCCCACCCATCAATCAGAGGCATGAATCTGTATTTTAAAATATGCTTATAATTGTTTATTATTCAAGTCTATTGTTGAGAAAAAGAACTCCTGGTCCTCTATACAGTGAGTAATTGAGTCTCTGCTATACATTGTTCTATGATTTGCATGATCTGGACTCCGAGGTCCTAGCAGAACATTTCCCTCTTTTCCCATTACCGGCTATTCACAGCATCCAAAGACAAGACAGAGGCCCCAACTGTGATGGCCTGGATCACTGCCAGGCCCCGGGTATTGAAGCCACGCTTTCTGCAATTCTCTTTGGCTAAGTCAGACACATGCTAAAGTGGATACCAGGATCCCAAAGCAATTGCCTTGTAGGACACTTAAATGAAGGCAAGTGAACACAAGGTGGACAAGGGAAAGCTTTCAGGAACCTCGAAATTGAATTTGGAGTCATTAATACAGCTGGGAAATGATAGCACTGCATGTCTCAAGGTCACTTGCAACAGAGAAGGGGCTTTATTTCAAAGAAATTGCCCTGTCTGCTAAGATAAAAAGGAGACATATACAGAGCAAAGAAAAGGAACAGTGGCTATAGAGCACTACCAAGGGAGAGGCTGCAAAACAAATCTGCAGCGGGAAGGGGGATGAGAAATGCCGCGCGTTTCTCCTGTCACCAGGCCAGAGGCGCTTTCCCCTCTAACTCACAGCATGAAAAGTAGGCTGGCTCCAAAGGGCCTTTTAGGCCAGTAGGGCCATTTGCAAGAAAGGGAAAAGCTAGAGGGTGATATCATTTTCTCCACTGTGCCAAATCAGTGGCTATGTTACACCTGGCGCAGCAGGATCAAAAGGCTGAAGCATGTTAGGAAGCATTTTGGACCTCACTATCCCCACAGTCAGAGGGCACCTCAGAAACCCCATTTCCTATCACCTGTGGCTCATATCCAGCAATTCCAGAAGACAATGTAAATAGATGGAAATCTTCCCTGTTTCTGGAGGTGAAATATATTACAGAGTCAAGATCTTCTTCTATGCTCTCTTCTAGAAATTTTGTAGTTTTAGGTTTCACCTTAAGTTCATGATCGTTTTGAGTTAATTTTTTGTATGTAGTATAAGACATGCATCAAGGTTTGAATTTGCATATGGATATCCAATTTGTCCAGTACCATTTGCTGAAAAATCTATTGTCTCACCACTAAAGTGCCTTTTCAACTTTGAAGAGAATCAGTCAAGACATCTATGTATGTGTTTATTTTTGGCCTCTATTTCATTTCACTATCCTTCTGCTATTACCATATAGGTTGATTGCTGTAGCCTTATAGTAGTCTTGAAATAAAGTAATGTGAGTCCTCCAACTTTGTTCTTTTGCAAAATTGCTTTAGCTATTTTAGTTACTTTGCCTTGTCATATACATTTTAGAATCAGCTTGTCTATTTCCACACACCAAAAAAATCCTGCTGGGATTTTTTATTGGAATTTTATTAAATTTATATATCTACATTATTTGATTATTTTAAGATAAATTTCTTCGTGAATGTATACTGATACTTATAGTTAAAATTCAAGACTATCTTTTTTTCCCTTACCCCCCTGTCTGTTACATATGTGCCTTCTCTCTTCCATCCCAAATGTCCTGGTTCTCAGGACACTGAAATTAATAGAATTGAAATAGTCCATATAACTCATTAACTTTATTCCCTTTTACATACTAAATAATATAACAATAACACTCATACTATCTAAATAATATTCATACAATCACCACCGATATAATTAATGATAACAAAACTTTTTGCTTGTTTCCTTGGTTTCCCATTTTTATAACTATAATATATCTACATTTTCTGAACATATATTCATTCCATAATAAACAATATCCCTAGATTAAGATTTTTTTCCTGAAAGGCACACTTTAATTCCATTTACTTAACTTAGTTATCTTCTACCTTCTTCAAAAATGATTTTAAGTTGCTTTCAAAAGATGATAATACAGCTGAGAAAAGAAAGGAGGGTACAGCATGCTTACCATAGTTTAAATATGTGCTATGATTAAGCACAATATTTGGGTCTATGGAGTTTAACAGTCATGTTGGAGGTAGAAAGGTGATAGACTACCTAAATTGGTAGGTGTTAAATTTTTCAAATTCTCTTTTGTTTTTTCCCCCCTCAAAGCTAAATGCCAAAAACACTTTTTCATGTTGCATTAATAGGAGACAAAATTTGAGACGTATAACATTCTCAACAAGAATTTCACAGAAATGCAAAAGTGAAATTGATACGGAAAAGGGGTTCAAAACATGGGATTGACGTGCCAACCAGTAATGCTGCATCAGGGCCTTGCTTTGTGAAGTAGCATCTCATTTGCTAGACAGAGGTCGCTTGCCCATTTTCAGCTAGCTAAATTCCCATTACCACTCGAGAGCAGGTGGGCTCTTTCAGAAAACCTTAGGCATTTGCAGACTGAATGATTCCATATTTGTGTGCCAGCTTCTTTATCTCTCGTTACCCTTATTTTATCTTCGTACTATTAGCACGCTCTGACCTCTTAATTCCTTGAGGGCAACAATTGACCAGAAACACTCTTAACTGTAAGGACTATAGTGGGAACTCTTGCTAGGCCTTTGGTCAGTTCCTTAAGAAAATCCATTTCATTTAAGTAGTTCCTAGAAATTCTTGTATTATTTAATCATGTTGTTCACCTTTTGCTTCCCTCTCAAGATGTAAGGACACACAGGTTAATATGAAAGAAGCGTAGACAGTTGTGGTATGTATATAGGTTAGTTGTAATACCATTAACACTGATTCTTTATGCTCTTTCCTTATGACACTTAGGTAATGCATTATTTACATTTATAAATTATTATAATTTTATATGATTTGTAATAAAAGGTCCTCATTAGGAAAAAAAAAGATATTACCGACAGGAGATAAGGGTTTCACTTGAAAATCATGGAAAATACTTTCCCTTAGCAAAGATAGCAAGGCTGGTGTATTGGACAGAATACTGGACTTGGGGCAAGAGGCATGGGCTCAACTCTTAGGCCTATAACTTACAAGTTGTATAATATTGGATGAGTCATATTTTTAGGCCTTGATTTCTCCAGTTTTAAAACAGAGATCATTGTAATAATTAGCTCCTGAGATTGTAGTCATGATCAAATGAAATAATATATAAACAAGTTCTTGGTAAATGTGAGAGTGTTCTGTGGGTAATCTGCAATGCGTACCTATTTATGAAGCTCTCGGTAGTTCCGTTTGCCCAGAATTCCTATTTAGACTATTCTCTTCATTCTGTCATATGTCCCCCCAAACTGTAATTAGTCATTAGGCATTGTCATTCCTCCCCCTGGTGAGAATAACTGGCTTGTTATGACCCCTCTAGGCCCTCTGGGCAGGAGGAGCTGTGGGGCTGTGTGACAGTGAGTGACACTGGCCCCATAGTCAGCATACCATGTCCCTCACCCCAGGCCACAATAGCTTCCAACTAAGAACCTCAAGCCAACTATTCCTTTCATCTTCAGGACAAGATGTTGGCTGCTTTGAGATTACAAATGCTATTTTTATGGTTGAGAGCAGAAATGACCATACACACTAATATATTTTCATCAGCTTTTGAAAGAGACCCTTCTGTCCACACCTCCCTCCCACACGCATACACCCGCTGGTTATGCACCAAAACATGCCATTAAAGAATAAGTTTTTCTTTTTGCTGACAAACAAAATCAGATGCTAATCAATAGGAATTCAGTTGGCAGAGATGTCTTGCTCATCAGTGAAATTACATCTGGATCTTGTTGGCTTGATGGCAGGAAACCTTTTAAAGGGAAACTTAAAATGGAAAAGAAAACCAAAAAACTGTCCTCTGTCACTAATCATAAGAAAATATAAACAACCACAACACTCAAGCAAGCAAAGCAACAGGAAACCCCTCAGTTGTTGCAAACCAGTTGTATCGCTCCGGGTCCCCCTTCTACTAAAATATGAGCAAATAAGATATAATTATTAGATTTGCTTATTTAAAATGTAAATGCTTCTTATAGGTGATTACTCTCAAAATCAACTGGGGCTCAAACAGGCCTGTCTTATTTTTCCTGTGGTCACCATAACAAGCCTTTGGCAGTCAGAAGTGACCTTTCAGTCATATTCATTGAGGTGTCTACCCTAGCTCTGCAGCTATTGTTTACCCTTTAAAAGAAACACGTAAAACATTAGCATTTCCTAACAATAAGTCTCCCCAGGTGGTCTTAATTCACTCAATGGAAGGAACCCTTTCACAATGTATAGGCATATCAAATCATCACGTTGTATACTTTAAATATATATATTACAATTTTACTTGTCAATTATACCTCAATAAAGCTGAGAAAAGTGTTTTGAAATGGTCAAGTCTTTAAAATAGAATACTGAATGCTGAATGTTTCTCCTTTCTTTCCTTTCCTTTCCTTTCCTTTCCTTTCCTTTCCTTTCCTTTCCTTTCCTTTCCTTTCCTTTCCTTTCCTTTCCTTTCCTTTCCTTTCCTTTCCTTTCCTTTCCTTCCCTTTCCTTTCCTTTCTCTCTCTTTTTCTCTATCTCACTGTCATGTCTACAAATGCTTTCATCTATAGCAACTTACCTTATCTTTATAGAAATTTTAAGTAATAGACAGGTATCACTAGAGTGATATTGGGGTGTTGCAAATAAGGTTAGTGACTTTTTCAAGGTCAATTAATTGATAATTGGTACATCTGCAATTCAAACTCCAGTGTCCTTACACCTGATGCAGGGCTTTTTTTCAATCACTCATTTGCTATTTAATTTAGGTGTTAAGCGTTCGTTGGTCAATCCAAGCCTTACGGATGCATTCCACAGAATCAGTTCTAAGTATGAAAGTCCAAGCAAGCAAAAAAGCTTATTGAAACAGTTTCAAAATTCTGGGAGAAGTACTAAAAATATCAACAAGAATAAGCATTTTCTAGCTTAATCCTTTACATAAATAGACGCTACTGCTGACAGTGTTTCTTCCAGAGCTGGACTTCCCACTGTCAGCAAGATGCGCGCTGAGATAGTTACAGGGACGGTGTTTTACATCACACCGCCCACATCCTCCAGGCTTTCTCAGCGTTCTCGAAGCGTGTGTGTGTGTGTGTGTGTGTGTGTGCGTGAGAGAGAGAAAGAGTGTGCGCACGCATGTGTAAAAGGCTGTGATACAAGGCTGGTATCACATAGCAATGACCTCAAAAGCCCCAGGCTGGGCACTGTCAATATTCCGTGCGGCATGTTCCCCAGCTCCCAGTCCTTTGAACTCCTGTCCTGACAGCCACATGGATTGCTCTGCACTTGCCTGTGTAATTTGGCCCCAGTGGTAAACTGTCTGCCCCTCTCATTTCTTATAGACAAAGATGGAGAACTAACATTAAAACTGAGTCTCCCAATTTTCCTCACTCTGCACACTCAGTGTTGGTTATCTACTTGCCTGGAATAAAAGAGGAAAGGCCATCGCTATGGTTCACCAGAATGTTCCAGCAACTTAGATTCCCTTCGACGCCACCAAGCTGTGGGGGGTGAGGGTGGAGGTATCAATATCTTCAAGAGCCTGAACTGCAAGCATATAAGAACCATGCCTTAAAAAGGAGACACAGCGAGGAAAGGAAAGCAAAAGGGACTCCCAGGATGGGTAGAGATGGTTGGTTTAGCAGCAGTCATGAAAACGAAACAGCCCTACAATTCTGACATTTGTCTTGAGTTCTTTTATTCTCATTTTTCCTCTCAGCCATTAGCAATAAACTGCTGATAAGTCTTAGCATGCAATAAGGTGAAACTGACCCTTACGCTAAATTAGTTTGGGGGTCAGATGGTTGAGGCCCCTGATTGCTTTTTTAGGCAATGTGAACTTAATAGAAGTGGAGGGCTGGGGTGGACAGCAGAGTAGCCGGTTAGACATTTTCTTTAGAAGGGCCAGTCTGGCAGTAGATGGCTTCTTGGAGAAGGGAAGACCATTTAGAAGATGCATGAAGTTCTCCAGGTCCCGCTTCTAACCACTAGGGGTGGATGACAGAAGGAGAAACACATCAAATCTTAGCAGTTGCTAGAAGCTGCCAGAGTCCACTCCAGATACTGTCAAAGTATTTGGAAGGGTAAATAACTACCCTTTGGAGGTCTTTGTATACCTTGTGTCTGTGCTACAACATGTTTAATTACAGCCACAACGCCTTAGACTTTACCTCTCAGACCAATAACCTAGACATTTATAAACTATAGGCACACAGATCCTTGATACACGGGAAATTAACAATTAACTTATTCCAGAACTTGAAGGCATCATATCAAGAACTCTTTCCACTTAAACTACTTGAGCCTTTAGTCACAAAGTGACCCACCATTGTCTCCTAGGGTATGAGGATTTAGATAACATATTATAGATGAAGGATATGGGGGAAGTTTCTTCTCAATAAATCTGAGCCTGATTTTGAGTTTCAAGATGAGAAATACTCTAAGCAGCCAGAATTTCAGGGAGTGTATACATGCTCTCAAAAGAGTCATATACAAGCACAGCCCAGAAGCCTCCCGCCAGTATACCTGGAATGAAGTGTATTCTTCTGTGAATGGATTTCTTCTTAACCCCCCACAGATGAAACAGAAGCCAGTGTCACCTGTGATCTATTTCTCACATAACTAGCGGTGGCAGCTTGTTTTGCATATTTTTTTTTTTTTTTGCCTTCTTTTTAAACATCAGACTAATCCATCATCAACAGAGACTGCTTTCATTGTATAGGCCTTTGAATCTCAGAATGTCTAATTTGTTTATTTAAATGAAAAAGAGTTTCCAAAAGAAAACAGAAAAGCTAAGAAGAGGTTTAGCTTCTCATTTGCAAGCAAATAGTCATTTGTGCCTCTGGGATCACCATTTTGAGGGCTGTCAAGGCACAGATATTCTGTAAAGACCTCATTAGAGGGGGGAATCTCTATGGAAGAGGCCAGAAGACTCGTCTGCAAATCACAGCCATTCTGACCTTCCAGCCCTTTGGCCATTTTCATGGAACAGCATATTTAGTGACTTTGTGAACATTTTCTTGCCAAACTTTTTAATAGTTGAGCAAGTGTTTAGCCCATGCACCATCGCTCTGGTTCAGTGGTCCATAGGATAGAAATAGAAACAATCTTAAACAAAAGAGATATTCATGAATAAGAATGTTTCTCTCTTTTGAGTTACAGAAGATCTCGACCCTCTTAAATTTATCCTTCAATGTTGGCCTAGAGGTGAGAAAATTTTCCTAAACAAAAAATGCCTTTTTAGACATGCCAGAAGAATGTTCCAGATTATTGGAATGTTCCTGTCCATGAGTTCTCTGCTCCAGGAGAGCATTCTTTCTGCTCTAATAACAACAAAAACTTCAGAAAAAGCCTTCTATCATGGTATGTTTGGCATACTGCAAAGAGTCAATTAAATTAGTCCAAATTATGCATCTGTGGATTATGTGTTAAGTATTAAGAATGTACTGAGTTCCTATTAAGTACTCTTTCCTACGAAAGCTATTCGGAAGCATAATATGCATTTATACTGTCGCTGAGCAGTTTAACGTGTGGCTGGATGGCAATGCTAACGTACTCAAAGCAACTGCAGGGAGATAAACAAGTGTCTGACCAAGAGAGAAGGGTCATTTAGCGTGGACGTTAAGTGTGTCTTAGAATTCAGAGGGGCGGGTAAGTGAAAGTTGGCATGCTCGAATTATACTTTCTTGAGGAGATGATACTTAAACTAAATTTTAAGCCTTAGCATTTGAATATATCAAAGTGAGGAGATGGAATTTCAAATCCAGAGAGCAACTTAAATAAAAAATTGGCATGACAGTAGGATTAGGGGAAAGTGGCAGTGTAGACAGGAGGTCTTTCTGACAAAACCTAGGTTTTATGTGTAGGAGATGTTTAAAAACAGAATTTAACTGAGGAAACTTAAAAGAGCTAATTGGTTTTATTCAATAATTTATGAATTAGGCAGCATCCCATCTAGCAAAAAGAAAGGAGCTCCAGAGCGCCCAAGAAAGGGATACATTTTTAAAGGCAGAGAAAGGGCTGGACAAACGGGGGTGTCATAAACCAAGAAACAAACAAGGAAAGGATTTTTTGGGGGGGGCAAGATCACCTCCCTTTAGGAGGATAATAGTCTATTCGGAAGATTCCCTCATTGGTACCGACCAGGAAATTCCAGACTGACCGGTTACCATTACATTTCTGGGGAAGGTCAGAACTGCAACTAGGTGAGGTGTTAAGTTTTGGTTTGATGTCATGGACTTAACCCGAGTGACTCCATTTGGGGCCTGTTCCTTCCTTTTAACAGCGAATGAAATGTAACGTTGAAGAAGGACAAGGGGAGGAGATGGAAGGACCTTGAACAAGGAACAGCAGTCATTGGAGAGTGGTCGGGAGGGAGACCCACAGTGAAAGCGGCATCGATATGAAACGGGATTGAGCTGGGCCTAGGTTGGGGCATAAATTAAAGAAGTGCGGGTAGGCAGTAAGGGGTCCCTGTGCTCAAGTTCACTGACGGGGAAGGAGGAAGGCGGAGACAAACCTGAGAGTCCCAGGGAAGGCTTGGTGGCTGATGCCGGGTTGGAGGAAGGGGCACCCCCAAAGGGGATTCCAAGACTAGAAGTGGGACTGCTACCATCCATGGAAGGAGGTCTTCCACAGATTTAGGAAGGAACTCCTGTCTCTTTTCCCAGGAGAAGAGATTCCCTTTAGGCTTTCCCTCAAGAGAATCCGGAATGGAAAAAACAAAACCAAACAAAACCTAGCTATCATTTTCTCAAAGCTGGTGGAAGCCTAAATGGCATTTCTGAAGAATAAGTCCTTTCAGACATAAAAAGTTATTGATTTGATGGAGTTCTTGATTTAGCCTATTTTTTATTCCATTACAGCAATGTCAGATTATATATTTTCTGAGAAATAAAATCAATAGAGAGGAAAAACACAGCCCTCCATCCTTGTTGTTTTGTGTTCACATAACACGGGCCTTTGACTGCACAGGGAACCCAGCCTCTTTCTTGGCCTATGTTGACATAGGCTTTGTCTACCTTTTACATTTTCGTAATTCTTGTTCACTAGCACAAAATCCAGAAGCGTACTGAGAATTAAACAGACTTCCACTTCCTTTGCAATTACCGCTCTCAGCTTTCCATTTTCCTACCAAGGGCTCTCCCCCTGACTCCCAAACCCACCAGGATGATCGAGTTAACTAGAAAGTGAGTTAACACGCAATCAGGGGCTTGCTGAGCTCTGCCCCAATCCTTTTTGCTCTAAGCCGAGGAAACCGTGTATCGAAAGGAATCGGAACAAAGCGCTCGGGACCCACACTACTCTAGCCTCTATGGAAATATAAGGCAGTGGAAAATAACTTTGGAAGTAAATATAGCATTACCCGTATAACAGGCCTTATTTAAATAGTTACACGTTTCTACTCATTGTTATTAATGTCATGCTGAAATCGCACATCTATCACAATGTTCAAACAATCTCGTTTCAATCACAGGGCTTTTTAAAGGAATACCTGACTGCACTGAGTTCTCATTTATGGGCTTTCAAATCAGATTAGTGACTTTTTAACAGGAGGAAAAGATGAAGGGAAGCAAGGAGTGTAGAGAAAGGGTTTGGCGCAGCTATTGATCTGAGAGCACCTGTAATACCTGGTTAATTCTGATTTACATTGGTGATGTTCCCACTGGCATATTTTGCCTTAGCAATTTTCTCTCTTAGTTAGTCCAGAAGAACCCGGTCCTTAAATGCGTGGACAAAATCCAGTGGGTGCTGTAGCTAAGCTGCTTCCGCGTGAAGACATCATTACCTCTCTGCTCAAATCGACCTCATTTCCAACTGCTGAGTGCCAAGGTGTACGCTGTGGCAGAGAGTTCAGAATATGGTCTCGGGCCAGCTGGGAGGACCACCAAGGTCTGAATTCTGTCTTTAACCTTTACCAGGTTTGTGACCTTAGTGAAAATCACTTAATATTCTGAACTTTGATTTTTCTGTAAAATTAGAATAGTATTAATTAATTGGTTCTTGTGAGAATGAAATAAGAATCATGTAAAGGGCTTAGCAAGCACCCAATAAATATTTTAGCACTGAATAAAATATTATTATTTGTCATTGTGTCCTATGACCTCTCTACGAGCCTAAGGGACATCTTTATAATGATGAAGGGCAAATATATTAAGCTTGTTCTCTATAAAAGGGAACTTGTTTTATTTTCCAACAAAGCTTTCCTCTCACTGTTCTTATGTTGACTAATAATATCATCAATCTCCCATTGATTTCAGGTTGGGAACTATTGGTCTTTTCATTGTTTTTTCCCAGTCCTTTAGCACTCACCCCCTTCCTTAAGCCCAGTTAATCAATTCTCCTTCACAGCCAGTTTTTCCTTTAAAACAATGGTTTTCCAACTATTTTCGGTTTACAGACTCTTCCGAGAATTTGGGAAATCATGAATCTTCTCCACAGAGTAATGCACTCAATTGTGTAAAATCTTATAGGCCATTTAAAAAATAAACAGACCCCCAAGATCTCATATAGGTACCCTGTAGGTGTCAAGGGACTCAAGGTTTAGAACCCCTAAACTTTTTTTCAATCTACACGATCCTTTTCATTTCACCGTTTCAACCCTCATTATCTGTTAACTAAATTCAATTTGGTCTCCAATTCCAGTCCATCCTTTCTCTTACCTCAACTCCACACGGCTCCCAGAATCTATTTTTTTCCTCTAAAATGACATTTTCTAACTCAAATAGTCTTGTTTTGTGTGTGTGTGTGTGTGTGTGTGTGTGTTTTGGATACACAGTGATCCTCAAACTTTATTGTGCATGATGAGCTGGCAAGATTCTGAATGTAGACTGGAGGTGGGTTCTGAGATTTATATACTTTTTAAAAAGCTTCCTACGTGTTTCAAACACTAGCAGGCCCAGACCACGCTTTGAGAAACACTGTCCTCAGATGGTCTCTCAAGGCTACCTTCCTCACTCATCGTTCTGTTTAAACTAGCCTTTGTACTTCCACAAACAGCATGTTCAGAACTCTTCCTTTGCTTTTATTTGTCCTTCAGTCTCAAACCTCTCATTACTTTCACAACTTTGTTGAGAAACTTATTTTTTATTGTTCAGTACAACTACTAACTCTTCAATGGGTTCTTTCTTCACCAATTCCCCTAATAAGAATGTATTCACACCCTGACCCAGGGCACTGCCAGTACAGCACAAGGCGGACTTCCCCTGAATTACTGTGGATTGTGTCTATGGCTTACCTTGGCTAAATTGCACAGTTCTTGAAGGCAGACTTGATTCTCTACTCCTTATACCATCACAGTGCTCAACACAGAGCCTTATATGTTGTAAATATTCTTTTTTTTAAGTATGTCTTTATTGATTTCAGAGAGAGAAAGGGGGGGAGAGAAAGAGAGAGAGAGAGAAACATCAATGATGAGAGAATCATTGATCAGCTTCCTCCTGCACGCCCCTTACTGGGGATGGAGCCCACAACCCAGGCATGTGCCCCGACCGGGAATCGAACTGTGATCTCCTGGATCATAGGTTGATGCTCACCCGCTGAGCCATGCTGACCGAGCTATTGTAGGTATTCTTAAAATGTTTGCAGAATGATCACATTTGTTGTTTTTCATATATGTACCACATTTCTTGAAATACTACATCTGTGTCCTCAGAGCGGCAGATGTCATAGTTATGGTCCCAAGGATCCTCATTTGTAACAGTGAAGTGATGTACTGTTGTGCTGGAGCTGGCTTGTCCTGGCTTGGAAGAACCACTTGTGTGCATTCCCTCCCAGCTCTGAGTACAGTGATGTCTTTTGGGTAAGCTTAAGATCAGTCATGGTGATAGTATTTACACCACAGAATTCAGCAAATGCTACAAATCAGGTTTTTGGCTCTTTTTGAGAATGATTACCAGTACACGGGTGTCAATAACCAAAAGCATAATAGAATTCCTGTGTGCCTTCATAGAATAAAATCTAATGGGAAAAAAACCTTTCTTAGCAATCTTGAGAGCCACCATCTGTAAGTAAAAAAGCTACATACAGGCCAAAACCCTGGACATTTTACTGTCCAGAATGGCATGAAGTAGAATATATCTAGGCATCAAGATCTAGGATTTTCCCTGATCATCCTTGTAGAAACTATGAGACATTAGGCAGATTGTTTGAGTCTCTTCTGAGACCTAGTGTCATCACCTACACAATAGAAAAATCAATGCCTTCTCCTACCTATCTCAAGAGCCACATTGAAGAAAACACGAGGGAAACCCTGTATGCAGAAGCATGTTTCAAATTATAAACTGCTATCAAAATGTGTTCTTTTTACCTTTGAGTTCCCTGATTCAGTTTTACAAAGCAGACTCCAGCCAATAAGAGAGTGACAGTTCTTCATTTATCTTCACTAATTAATTTAAATTCATGGAGTCAGTGCATGTTTTAAGTGCTGTAGGAACTACCTGTTTCCTACTCCCTACAACATCGACCAGGTTATGGATGTTACCTCTGCTGCCAGAGACTGTCCCTTTATTTGCATATACTTCTCCCTTTCTTTAGACAGTAAACCCTAGAGCAACCTGATCTTTATCACAAAATTTAATGAAATACAGGCATTCTTGGTAACTGCTCTCCTTACTCCCCATAATACAAAAATAAATGGATTGATTAGTGATTGACTTCAAAGTGAGTAATTGAGGTTTAATGGGTTTATAAAAGGGATTGGAATCAAGGCAATAAATTAAAAGCAAAATAAAAGAGTAAACAAGAAAGGATGTTTTACAACGTGGTTCCATTACAGTCTATGCTAACCAGATTAAAAAGTAATTGCCATGCCAAGAAAAATTATAGTGGCCTCTGTGCAAAATGAAAGAGCAATGAGCTCTCTTTGTGTGCAGGGTGTAAAACAGGCAGAAAGGAAAGGAAAGGAATGCAGGGAGTGGAAGAGGGCAGGCTATTTTCTCCTGGTGGTCATTATGCTTTCCAATTTGCAAGATCTCTTCATAGAAATAGACATCATCATCAACACATGCTAATGAGCTGCCCAATTGCAACTGAACTCTTTAATGTCTTCTATTATCTTTGTACAACATATCAGAGTATATTTATGACTATGTGGGTTATCCATTTTAAATGTCCCTAAATCAATGACATTGAAAAGACAGAATATCCTCAATAATTTAGGCAGCTTTTTTAGTAGCCCTTTTATTTTTTTTTAAATAAAGAGGATAATATATGATCTAAAATAAGAGGCATTTGTGATTGGAGAATCAAAAGCCACCATAAAATAGGGAGATTCTGTAAGTAAATTAGATGTAGCTATCGTCTCTATGAGCCTTGATGATACGTCATGGGGCACTTAAGGAATTGAAGGCACAGAACCAAAGCTCATTGTCTCTGAGAATTCATGGATGGCTGGTGAGAAGCCTAAAGAGTGGGAAAGAGCAGATGTAGTAGCAATTTTTAAAAATAACTGTCTCTAGAAACTCCACAGCCTGAGAACCTACTCTAAAAAAACAACTGAAAAGAACCAAACATCAATATTCAAGACGGAGCATCTGTTGATTCATCTGATAAGCGAAGCCACTGTGTCAAAGTGTATACAGGGGATTGTGCTGAGTACAATGTCTATGGCAGAAAAGAAAAATTAACCAAATTTATTTGTAGACACATCTATACATAAATAGGGTCTATGAAGTTAGACTGAGAACACTTGTATTGGATTCCTGGGAGTGAGTCAAGATGGTCAAATAAAGAATCTGTTGTGAGATAATAATGTTTTCCAGGGGTGCTGAGATCAGCCCTTTAGTAGCTTGAGACTCTTGACCACTAACAACTCTTACAAATCAGACAAAGAGTGGCCATGCCAGTGAAAAAAGAAGAGATTTGTTTGTACTTTCACTGCTTACTAAATGGGGACTGACCTTGGCTTTTATTTTGCATTTAGTTTAGGAATCTGTAATCCTGGCTAGACTGGGGTCAAGAAAATACATAGGCAGGTGTTCAGGTAATTCCACAAATTAATCACCCCCTTACAGATTACTCGTTCATTTAATACTATTTACATTTACTGTGCCTTTTACAAATCCTTCTTTGAGTAGATCTGAGATGGAGATGACATGTTAATTAAACTTAAAAAGATCAATTGTTACTCCAAGTCCTATAATAGGAATTGAGTAAAAGTGTCTCTTCTTCTTATTCTAGTTTCCTTATAAAAAAAAAAAGTTAAATACACTTTCTTCTCTTCAGGCTGCTCTTTAAAAAGCCCATGACCACACAAAAAAAGTGGTGTAGCGCAAATTGATTTAAAAAGTTGGAAAGAATTATATGTCAAGTTGAAGAACTATTTATCTTCATTTCCATAATGCTCTTGTTTTTAGTTTGAGTTGTTTTAAGCAAGTTTGCTCAGGCAAGTTAGTCCAGCTGCTTAGAGCTATTATTGTAGGATCTAAAAAATATACAGATGTTTTAATTTTGCAATATTACAAAACAAAATGTTGATTAGAAAAAGACCAGTGATTTAATTCAAAACGGAATAGTATATGACCAGGTAGGAGAAAACACACATATGTTTCTTAGACTTACTAAGAGATACCCAAATTCATTAAAGATAAAATGAAAACAAAGGAAAAATAAACACATCACAATAATAAAATCCAAAAGTTTGAGAGCACACTTAGGTGAAAAGTTGTGAGGAAACAGAATCATAGAGATATTTGGTGATATCTAAAAAAAGTAGAAAGGGCCTAAGCCTTGCAGAGTTTATATAGTAGATATACTCATGCCTGAGTAATATATATTTTTAAGGTAATTCACTGCACCATGGTTATAATAGCCAAAAAACGGAAACAATATTTATGTCCTTCAAGAGAGTACTGATTAAATAAATTATGGTAGATTCATATAATGGACTATTATATTGTAGTGACAAAGATTGAAGAGAGGTAAAGAATGAAATGAGTCTCCAAAATAGATTGATCAGAGCAAAATAAGCAATGTGAAAAACAGTTTGCATAGTAAGATGTGTTTTATGTATAAGTGAGCAGAAATAGAGCTATATATTCATACATAGTGAATGTATATACCTAGAAACTCAGAAAGGATACACAGACATTAATAGCAGTAATTACCTGGACAGGCAGAAGAAACACAATAGAAAATCATGCTTGATCATTTTAAGGAAGCATATTTTAAAAGACAGCCACAAATCATGCTATTTTTTCTATGATAATTGGGGGAGCAGAAACTTTGGGGAGTTGTGGATGAATATGAACTTAATTCTGAAGCTGTTGGGATTTGGTGTTTTGCTAAATTCAAACTTAGAGCATTCATTTATTTCAAAGTGTATTTAATTTTACTCATTCATTGCAGGTCTTGAGGTCCTAAATTCTAGCTCTTTATTGATCTTTCATGAAGTCAATTGATTGTTCTTTATAGACCGACACACACATAAGTATGTAGGGTAGACACGTGTCTTTTTTCTGTGCGGATGTGTTCAGGAGACCATACTGAATCTCTACCTTTGTAAGTGTACAAGTATCTGCATGGGTTTGGAGCTTTCTCCTGAGTCACATTTGCATGCAGGGTCTCCTTGTCCTACACACATCCTTACGCCACAAAGTAATCACCTTTTCAACTCCTGATAAACATTTCTTTCCCACGGTGGTCACTTCTCAGTTTAAACCAGTTCCTGCAGTACACTTTCTTGTAGCAAGAACTACTCTCCTGTTAACACTCGCACTTCCAAAGTTATTTCTGTGATTATTTGTTTACTGCTAATCCCTGACCCCCAAATGTAAATCCCAGGAGGGCAGAGAATGTGTCTATGTTGATCTTGCTGTAACCTTGAAGGCTAGCACATGTAGGTCAATCAATATGTGTTGAGTTAGTGAGATACTGTTTAAAATACACTCTATTTTTACTTTTATTTCATTCTAAATAAGTATTATTTTTATCATTAGCTGGTACATAACAATACATAGATAGAAGACAACAGAGTGCTGTGTGGGCTTGCATTTCAGGCAGACGTGAGTTAGTCTTAGTTACCATTGACACTCATTAATTGTTTGCCCTTAGACAATTTATTCAGCTTTCCTAATCCTCAGTTACTTTACCTATAAAATAGAAAAAAAGAAAAAAGGAAAAAAAGGAAATGTCTTCTAACCCATAGGGTTATTTTAAGGATTGAAAAAAATCAGGAACACAAAAGGCTGAGCACAAAGTCTGGCCCAGGATGAGAGCTCAGTAATGGCCTGCTTTTTATGATCATTGCTCCTGAGCTGCCAGGTAGCAGTTAGCTATGCTCACTTATTAGCTAAGTTTGTTGCTCCCAAGCATCATCATTAAATTCATGAGATTTGAATTTATTACACAGAAAATGGACACATTCTTTGGGCCTCTAACCCTTCTCCCAAATTGTCAAAACCAAGAATATTAAGTCAATACATACAAAGAGCTCACTGTAACTCATTTGGCTTCTCAGGGTTATCTAGCACTTGATTGGTGATTATATCTTAAGATATGTGATTCTAAGTGAATGTTGTGAAAATCTAGGGTGAGAATTTCCTGTGGGGGAAAAAGTCATTCCTCTATAATGGATTGATCACGTGTATTTCCTTCATTAAAGTTTAACTATAGCATCTCAGAAATAAATATTCAATAGAATTCTCCATTAGAGTAAATAAAAATGGACTGTTACTTTACTACTAATATTTGCTTTGACTCTTTCCAAGAAATTATAAAAACTGTCAATAAAAGAGGTAAAACTCAACCTTATATTTTTGCGAGTCTATGAATTTTCCTTTGCACGCATTTTTGCTCACAAAGCAAGAATCACAGTGGCTAATGTATTAAGAGAAGGTTTAAAGTGGGGATTAAAATCAGAGACTAGGTTTAGACCATTTAATCCCAGTTTACCACTCACCACTTTTTAGCTGCGTGGCCTTGAACAAGTTTTTTTGAACCTCTCTGTACCCCAGTTTCTTTACCTGTAACGTGGAGATAATACGCAGGTCATTGGATTGCTGAGGAAGTGATGCCAAGCACCTAGAAGAGGGATATAGAGATGCTAAGCGCCAGCCCTTATTGATTCATGTGAGGAAATTATAATTCTCTTTCATCTTTCTGTCAGTCTTACAGTGACTCCAGCTGTACATATCCAGGAATTGCAATCAAGACCTAAACATGGTATTTTCAGCTCCAAGGCTCACATTGGGTATTTTTTATATCAATTGTTACTTAGTCTAAAGAATGCATTATTGATGAGGGGTAATGTTGACCCTACAGGGGCAAAAACTTAGTCTTTGGGGGGAACCAAAAATTTGTAGTTATTACCATGGCTTGTGGCCTTCTGAAAGGTCATTGTATATCAACAGACATATACAGTATATCTGTGGTGTTAAAATGTTATGGATGGAAGCAATTAGGGGGAAAAGATGTCTGAAAAGGCTGCTCAGGGGGCTGATGATGAAAAGAAATTGAGAAATCCTGCTCCATGCCTGCTGAAAACATAGATTCAAGGCCTACTCTCCAAAGACCTATGCCTCATGTTCCCACCTCAGTGAGAAAGTCCAAGGCAGAGGCCTTGGTCAAGGTCTCGTACCCTGGCTGGGCCTCAGTTTCCTCCTCTGTGAAGTTGGACTATAGGGTTTCTAGGTCTAAATTCTCTGTTCATTCAAGTTAATCGTTACAGGCCATGGGGCAGATAAGTTTCCGAAGAAAGACATGAGCAATTAATCAGATAGGTCAAAGCCATTCCAGATGGATCTCGTGAGGCAGGGCAGCCTTCCAGGGGGAACACTGGTGAATGTGTGATGCCTAATTGTTCGTAGATTTTCTTAGTGTTTTGAATCACACTCTGTTATGGTCTTAAATTATAGTCTTAAGGGTTTTGTTCAATTGTTTTAACAGAGTTTCTCCTCCTCTCCCTTCTTCTCAGAAAAATCATGCTAGATGAAGACAATGCATATATTGAGTTCTCTAAATTGATTCCCTGTTTTACCAGCAAATACTATAGCCAAAGCTAGACTTCCCGTTAGCAGGAAGCTTGCACTGACTAAAAAGCTAAGGACCTAGAAAAAAATGGGTACCTCTATCAGTGTCACTATATCTAAATCAATCAGGCGATAGTATATAAACTATGTAACACCCCATATTCAGAGCTTGCAGACATTATGACCCAAATACCCTTGAAAGGAGAGTTGCTCAGTAGAGTAAGTACTTAAGCAATAGTGAATCAAGGGACCTCAGCAATTCATGTTGGCCAAATCACTATGGACTTCACATGGCACTTGTCTTTGGATGCAGAAGATAGAATTAAAATTCTTTGTGTTTTTTCAACTTTATTTATTGAGGTATACATTTGGATGAGTTTGCATATAGGCATACCTGTGATAACCATCAACGCAAACAAGAAAATAGGCATATCTCTCACCTCCAAAAGATTTCTTGTGTCCCTTTGCTTTGTGTGTGTGTGTGTGAGAGAGAGAGAGAGTACAGTAAGAGCACAGCATAACATCTACCTCCTAACAAGTTTTTCAGTGCACAGTACTGTGTGGTTAACTATAGACTCTATGTTGGAGAGCCTGTCTCTAGGACTTACCTCGTATAACTGCAACTTTATACCATTGAGCAAGTCCCCCCTTTGCCCTCCTCCCAGTCCCTAGCAACCAGCATTATATTCTCTGCCTCTGCGAGACTATTTTAGATACCTCATATAAGTGGAATCATATTTGTGTTTCCTTTAATATTGCCTTCCTTTTTGGCTTCTTACATTCTGATATCATGAGAGAGCCTTGCTTGGGCCTGAATCTCTCACTTGTAGGCATTTACACTCATTTAATTAATCGACCCAGGGAGTGCTACTTAAAAAACAGGACAACAGTCACTTTCCTATTAGATAATTGCACAGTGCCACAGTGACACTGTGGAGTTCATCATTCGCAAGACTATATATTAAGGGGTGGAAACACACAATGAATGAAGATCTATACACTTAGAACTCACTTATCTTTTATATCTCTTGAAAACACAAAGAAGTGCAAAAAAAAAAAAAAAAAAGTCATTGCATGTTGATTGCTAACCTGTTGATTAGTTCCTCCCATAAAGGAGCCATTTGGGATGGTGAGCCCAGAAAACCATGGGACTTTGATGCCAGAGGGAGCCTCATAAGCCTCTCATACTTGAATTTAGCATTACTAAAGGGCATATTAACAACAGTAAATCTTGGCCCCAGTGACTCTGTGGCATCTCCATAAAAAAGAGTGTAAAAGATTTTTTCATAGCCCAAGTAAAAACTGATCAGAGATCATTAAAGGCAAATTCCACCACCACCACTTTTTATTGTGTCTTAAGCTCTTTTCTTGGCATGTTAATCATTAACCAAATGAATGCATTCCAAATATCAGATGATTGCATTCACACCAAAGAGTCCACTCTCACATAAAACTTAAATGGAAGTCATCTTATGTTTAATAGAAACAGACGTGTATTTAAAATGAGAAGTGGTGAGAGCAGAAAACCTATAAAAATAAAATCTATTTTTATAGGAAGTAGAAGCAGCAGAAAGTCATTTTTAAAGGAATTACCTAATTGATGTGATTCTGGGTGATTTTTATTCACTTCTTTACACTTAACTAAATTGTCCAATTTTCCTCCAATAAATATTTTACTTTCACAATAAGAAAAATATGTCTAAGAATGGGCAAATCATAAGTTTATTTAATGATTGTGGAGTTGAAGCAATGGGATTTATTGTGTGAGTCAGATTTCTGTTCTCATCTGCTTGGGAGGAAGTCTAACAAAAATATCCCTAAAATATTCAAAAACTGGTCAGCTATAAAAGCTTTCTGAGCCTCAGTATCCTAGTATGTAAAATGGGAGAAACAAGAGCACCAGTCTGCAAAATGAATGATGATCCATGAAAAGCATTAGGCATAAGACCTGGCATGTACTGAGCATCCACAAGAAGGCTAAGCGAAAACCTACTAATTCTTCCTGCTGGAGCTTGGAGAACTTTCTATCTTAAGGAGACATGTGCATAAGGTTGGGAAGGTGGATGGGAAGCAGCAGACCTTACAGATAGCAAAATTCATTGCAATATTTTTTAGGATATAAAATCCTTTGCTTGCTTAGAGTTGTATAGACCTGCTATGCAAGGAAACACACACATATAGCACCCATTTCTGTGTAAATTTCAGTGATTTCATGTGGCAAATGCAAGTCTGAAAGGCAACAGTTGGGGGATCCAAGATAAGAGGCTCACGAGCAAACACCAAGGGGGTCGGTGGTCAAAAATTGTATGAAGGGCAGGTGCCTGCGCCTTGGGTGGAGGCCTCAGGTCACCGCAGGTCATCGGGACAGGCAATGGGGAAGAAAGGGAATGTGAAGCAGAGGAGAGTGGGGACAACCTGCTCCCACATCTTTAGCCCCAAATAATATAAATGGCTACAGAAGACCCTTGAGACCTTCACGGAGGAGTTGCATGCACAACTTGTCCAGCCTTGCAGAGCTGAAGGGAGGCAGAGCAGCTATGGGCACAGGCAATGGCCTCTGTGGACAAGGCAGACCAACAACATGCCACAGCATGCCAGGGCTTCAACCACACCTGACACCTTACAATGACCTTCAGAGAGTTAAGGTCTGCAGCTTCCCATCCACCTTCCCAACCGTATGCATATTGCTCTGTGGCCTGATTTCACTCAGCACCACACTGGAAATGGGGTTCTTAGGTACATGGTTCCAGTTTAGCTAAGCTGACTATATAAAACCACCCCAGGTGACCTTCTATTGAGATGCAGGTCCTTGTAGATACAATGCTCATCGTGATCCAAGCTCAGCTGATTTCTGAAACCATCGGCTCTGAATTTAATTGGCAAGACTTAAAAAACTGTGCTTCTTTTCAGGGTAATAATCTCAGACTCTGAAATCTATATTAAAGGTATCACATCTTTCTGAAACTTGATAGAAGTTCAGTGAGGAACAATGAAGTGCAGTCAGTTCTGCTCATTCCCCCATATCAGTGGTTCTCACGCAGAATCACCTTGAGGTGATTGATGGACCCACAAAAGAGTTTCTAACCTATAGGTTTGAAGTGTGGACTGAGAATTTATATTCCTAACAAGTTCCACTGCTCTCAATAATGGTTACGAGCCATATCAGAATCACCTAGGGAACCTTCTAAAATGCAGATAATCATATCCACTCTACATCGTTGATTCAGTATTTTGCTTTAGGGTGGAGGATTGGTATTTTCTTTTTTAAAAACTCTACAAATGATTGTGATATGCACATCTATTTAAAAACTACAGTTTTGGAATTTTTCACACAGCTTATTTCCAGCATGTTAATAGCCATTCTCAGAAAGAAAGGAGGTTTCAGGGATCAAATATGCTATGAAACTCATTTGATAATGCTGATCTGGCCACTAGGCAGGACAAATCTGTAGTTGATACTTATATAGCAGTCTCTGGTGCCAGGCATTTTGCATGATGAACTAAGCAGAAGAGCAACCCTATGAATAAAATACTGCTATTTTTATTCCCATTTTTCAGATGAAGACACTGAAGTATGGAAAGGTTAATCACATGCCTCAGGTCATAACCTAGTAAGTGGAAAAGCCAGGATAAAACCCGGGAACTTAGCCTCCAGAATCTCAGCTTTGGACACTGTGCTATATCAATTTATTCATGTCCTTAGCAGCCTAACGTGCCCTGGGACCCTCCATGACTGACATGTGGTCTTTTCCAAGCTTGTTTGACAGTGAGCAGTTTCCCTCAACCCCTTTTGTTCCAGAAGAGCTTTCAGAACCAGTGTTTGTGGAACACATCCTAAGGAACATTGCTTTACAAAACTCTAAAATCCATTCTTGGATTCAACTAGATTATCTAAGCGTTGGCCATTCAGGCAAAAACCCATCAATCCTGTATAAAACATTTTTAACTAACAATTGGGCTCTGATGGGAAGCCATTAGTTTATATTATAAGCTACATGAAAATATAACCCTATGAAAATCATGGTTGTGCTTGTTGCAAGGACATGTGGGTGTTTTAACATCTCAAAATAGCCTGGTTGTGTGATTCCAGACTTGACCTCAGGAATAAATGTGACCTGTCAAACCTGAGCAACTGACTTGTTTTCATCTCAGGGACACTATAACTCATATAACTGATTGTGTTTTGCTCCTGAATTTTGCTACTGGAAAACAGGGCTCTACTTTTACAAGCTCATTTAAGGCATTTATTATTAGCAATAATTAATACTAAAAATAGGACCTTTTAAATCAGAAACCAAAATTTTCTAGTAAATGGTCATGATGACTAAGTGGAGGGTGAAAAATGGGATAGGGGTGGGGTTAGAGAGGTTGATAGAAATTTTATCTCAAAGAGAAAATTTAAAATTATTTAAAAAGTTGATTTTCTTTAGTATTTAACATACTTAGAAACTATGTACTAGCTTATGAAACAAAAAAAAATCTTATGTTGTTTATTTATTTGGCATTTTTTTTCTGATAAAATTATACGACAGCTTAGCAAGACATCATTCACATTTGACTTTCATAGTAAGATATCGAAGGTCATTTCTTCAGAAATATTCAAGAGCTTCATCAGTTTTCCCCAGGGCTTTTCTTAATCCTTTGATATTCGGATCTTCTGCTTTTGAAGCACTGGCCAGTGGCGTCTTCCTCAGCCATTTTCCCTTATTAAGTTGCTAACTAATGTAACTCTGCCCCATCCTCATTTGCCACCAACATGTGATTCAAACAGTTATCCAATCTGATTTTCGCCTACTACATGAAGCCCTGCATATATATATTTTTTAAATTTGCAAGTTCACTCTATAATGCACTATGTTTGCATTGCACAAGGGCAACAATCAAAGGGAGATTGATAGAGGACTCAACTGGTGAGGACAGATGCTCGGGTTAAACCAGGAGAGCACGGTGAGAGTGGACACTAATTAGTGACTATCTTCACGACGTTGCTTTCCTTATGCAAGCCTTGTAACCTCTGGGACCCCGGGAATGAATTCAGATCATACCAACCTCTTCTTTGTAAAATTTCATGGTATGCATGTTTGTACATTGGCTTCACCCATGTCTTTATTTATGGCCCAGCTCTTGTATGTCTTTTATCTTTCTCAAATGATTATAATTTATGTCACTTTGCTCTACTTTTTGCATCTCTGTAAGTAAAAGCGTAGCCCTTTGGAAGGGCTGAAAGTGGAGTAAGGGGACTCAGTGAGTAAATATAACACATTTGATACTGACAATCTCTTCCTTCACACTGTTGTGTAGCACCCCGGCGTCCGAGGGTTTTGACTGGCATGCTTCCCATTGCACTGCCTTTGAACCATGGCATATTGATTGGGCACCATTCAAGTTTTATATTTCTATTTAAACCTCATGATACTTGGTTCATGAGCCCGTTGGAATTCTCATCCTCTGCTTCTGTTTTCTAAATATTTACGTGGATCTTTACATTATTTAAATGCAAGATAGGTCCATCGGCCATCAATTGGGACATCATATCTAAATGCAGTATAAAATGACTCACTCTGGCTCTTTGTCCAAAAGGCAAGTGAGGAACATTTTAACAAGTATATGTAATCCTCACAGCTAATTATGATTTTTCTCATTGCAATTTTAATTATTTTTTTTTTATCCACACTTTCTTTCATCCCTCATGGCAGTTTCATTGTCATTAAAAGTACTGTTCTATTGTGTACACCCTCTATTCATATTCATGAGGTCAGGACCATTCAACCACAGTAATTGAACGGTCTGATTGGCTGAATGTCCCACAGTGGTTTAGACTGATGCTGATTAACAAAAGGCACCAAAGTCTCTGTGATGATAGGAAGTATAATTATGTAGGACTGTAAATGGGGACTCTAATCATCTGACAATGCCCATTGGATTGGCATAATATTATCTGTTATCTATCATGCCACTATGATTAAGTGGTATTTAATTTTTCCTTTTTATGGGGATTATTCTCCATAAATATGTTTCATACCTACAAACTCAACACAACTTATTTCTGGGTTCTCTAGAAAAAATGCTTTTTATCTAGTATGGAAGTCAGATATCAGAATATCTGAAATGACCATCACCAAAATTGGTAAGGAATTTTCAGAAACACCCTGTTATATAATTATAGTGTTGATTTGAATATAGATTGTTTTACTGGCAGCTGGGTAAAAAATATATACATATATATTTTTTGTATTGTGATTCCATTCTCTGAGATCCAAAGAGAGTCCTTCTTCCAACACTCTGGAGCCATGTAAATCTGGCACAGCATTTAATCTCTCTGGATTTCTGACACTTTGTCCATTAAACAGTAAAAGTTGAGGAAAATGGTTCAGAAGCTATCTTCCAGCTTTAGAATTCTGTGATTTTTATGTAAATGAATGTCTATTCTACTTCATGAATTGGGTTTTTGCCAGGATTTCATAGCCTGCATGATAGCTTGTACAGTGATCTTCAAAGTGGTGTCTGTGGACTATAGAAGGAACATAAAAACATTTCCAGAAATGTGGAAAGAACTCATTAGAACTTTACTTATTTATATTTATTTTATTTTTTAACATTTATTTTTAAAGCTACCTTTAAAATTTTTCTATTATATATTTATATTTTATATTTCCTAAATTTATGAGCACTTAATACATGCCAGGCACTATTCTAAGTGCTTTAAAATTGTTGTTATTATTATTATTTAATCCTTAAAGCAACTCTATGAGGCAGATGTTCTTACCATACTGATGAGGAAATTGAGACACAGCATTTATGAAAACTGCCCCAGATAATACAAACTTGGAAATGTTTGAACTGAGACATCAATGCAGGCATGAGTTTAACCTCTTAATCACTCACCATGCAATATTAGTACAGTTATAGAATCCAAAATAAATAAGCATGCCAATAAATAAATCCTTATAAGAGGTGAGATAGACAGACTCAAAAATGACTCTGCCCACCCTCCATGATTTCTGGTTCCTGATGTTTATAGGTTTGTATAATCCTTTCTCCTGTGGGCAGGACCTGTGTCTTGGTTTTCATAAATATGGCAAAAATGAGGGGTTGTCACTCCTATGAGTCCATTTGTTAACAGATTTGCTTTAACAGATTCTCCCTTTGGTGGCTCTGAAGAAGGAAGCTACTATGTTGTGCATCACCTATGGAGAGGGCCAAATGGCCGGGAACTGTGGTTGGTCTCCAGGAGCTGAAGGTGACCTCCACCCAATAGCCAACAAAAAACTGAAGCTCTCCTTCCTACAACCACAAGGAACTGAATCTGCCAACAAAATCATGTAGTGAGCAAGTAGATCCTTCCCCAGACAAGCTTGAGACTGTACCCCAGTGGACCCTTAATTGCTATCTTGCCAAGAACCCAGCTAAGCTGCACATTATACCACAAAGAAAATCTCAAAAATATTGAAGAATTGGTGCTTTATAGGCCACATTCTCTCTAAAAAGAAGTAAAAAATAAGAGAGAAAAGACCAATCTTAACTAGAAGTTAACTAGACTAAAAAAAAAAAAAAAAAAAAAAAAAAAAGAGGTGGGATATGGTTAGAAGTCAAGGAGACACTATTCTAAGTCTAGAGAAGAGCTTTAGGTGATCTCCTTAAAATGGAGCGGGGGCTTTATATATTTGAGTGAATGGAGAACAGTGTGGCTGGAACTCACTGGTGGAGGAGGAGAGGCAGAGGAGCATGTAGCTGCAAAGATAATCAGAGTTAGACAAAGCGAATGTTTGTGTGGGTCACATATTTTTATAGGCCTACATTTTGGTTTTGATCTTAAAACAATAGAAAGGCACTAAAAGTTTTAAGAGAAAAGTCTGACATGATTAGATTTGGATGAGGAACACTTGCCCCTACCTGCTGCCTAAGGATCTGATGGAATCAGAATAGTCGAGGTCAGAGATCAGGTAGGAAGCAAAGTCATAGCTCAGGCTAGAGATGGGGCTTTGGGCCAGGATGGGAGCAGGAGAAATGAGGGAAATGAAAATGAATGGACTAATGTGAAAGTCATTCAGAAGATATTTAAGGAAATCAGTGATGCCTTCACTGGCAGTTGGGGGTAGAAAAGAGAGAGGGAAGAGTCTAATTTGCTGAAATAAATGGATGATAGTACCAGTGGGAAGAAAGCCAGGGGTCATGTCCCACAAACAAGTTGAATTCTTTCTTGTCTCTGGGCCTTTTGTTTAGATCCTGAACTTCTTACTTTTATTTTAAATACACCACACATCCTGCAAGACCCATAGGATGTCTGATTTATTTCCATTTATGGTAATTTATATTCATATAGCACTTTCCGCCCTTTACAATTTCAGTTCGTTATTGCAGGAAGTATAATAGTAGTGGGACAGGATGCTCAGCAATGCGAACCTGGGAAACTGAGTTTTGATTCACCTTAAACACTCAGAAATATACCAAATATACCAGGTTGTTTTTTCAGTTACTTGAGTCTAGCAAAAGGTACACATATACCCAGAGTCTCCAGAAACACTGAGAAGGGATGAGAGACTATAAAAGCCCTGTTAAAATGTCAAATAACTTCTCAGAGGGCCTTTGGGTTTCTTTCCCTAAGTGGTAGGAAATTGAAAGCTTCCATTGAAAGCTGCCCTATCACCTGCTCCGTGCAGTAGCCATCTGTGCATACGCAATTAATTTGTTTATCCATATTAAAGGAGCTCGTATTATTTTTGTGTTTTGTTGATATTTTAGGGTTTCAGCTGGTGTTTAAAAAAAAGCTGAGGGATTTATTTATGTGCAGTCAAAACCTTGGAACTGCCTGTATCTTAAAACCATTTGAGTCTCTATGTATCTAACTGATTAGTGTCTCTTATTTCTCCTTCCATATTTATTCAGTTTGATAGTCTATCTTTTTTTTGGTTTATTATACCTACCTCTATGTTGCTGTCTTTTTATGATAACAGGAGTGACTCATTAATCAGATAACATCAGTTCCCATCCTACTTAGTTGAATAATAATGGGGATATGGCTGATATGGCTCAGTTGGTTAGAGCATCATCCCAGACACTGATGGGTCACAGGTTCGATTCCTAGTCAGGACACATACCCAGGTTGTGGATTTGATCCCAGGTTGGGTGTGTTTAGGAAGCAATCAATCCATGTTTCTCCCTCACATCGATGTTTCTCTCTCTCTCTCTCCCCCACCTTCTCCTCTCTCTAAAATCAATAAAAAGTTGTCCTCAGGTGAGGATTAATAATAATAATAACAATAATAATAATTTGGGCTATGAGACTCTACAGGATCTGACCCATGGCTACCTCATCACACTCACTTTTCCTTCCCTCCGTAATTTATTGTACTCTAGCCACAGTGCCTACCTACAGGGAACACCACAAACATACAGACACCTCAGAGACTTTGCAATTTCTGTCCCCTTTACTTGGACTTGTCCTCCAGACATTGGTATGCTTACTCTTTATAGTAAACATCATCAATGTTCACTAATCTCTGGTTCTCTTTTACTTCTGGGTACACAGAGACTTACTCTGATGATAGGCCAATGGCATGTGAACAGAAGGGACACGTCACTTCTACTGAAGGGTTTCGTGGAATTTGGTTGTACTGCTTGACTCTCAAGCCTTCTGCTCTCTTGTCACCATCAGGAAGGCCACCTGTTCCAAATGGCACTGCTCCAAGATGGCAGACCCCCCGTTGGCTGGCATTGCTGCACAATAGCTGCAGAGCCCTCACCAACCCAAGCTGGACACCGATGTACGTGAGAAACAAATTCTCCTTTGTTATTTTAAGCCACGGGGTTGTTGGCTACTCCAGCATAACCAAAACTCTCCTGACTGGATACATCCCAGTTAAGTCTTTACTCAAATGTTACCACTTCAAAAAAGTCTTCTCTGACCACCTTATCTCTGTCTCTCTGTGTCTTAACTTGGCTTTATTTTCCTTTATCAGGTCTATTTTCCTCAATGTAATGGAAGCTCTGTGAAGGTAGGGACTTTGATTTGTTCATGTATATACTAATTAACATCAAGAATAGTTCCTGGGATATAGTAAATTATCAATAGGTAATTGTTCAAGAAATAATTATTCACTGTAAAAACTAAAATACTATAGATAACATATAATTTAGGAAGTAAAGTCTCATGTAATTACTTCCCTCAGAAATAATTATTATTATTTACAAATCTTTTCTAAATGTGTTTTATCTATATAGTCACTTATGAATAAATGACTGCATGTTTTGCTTTTTTAGATAAAATGGAATAGACTCTTCTAAATAAGTTATACCTTAAGGCAACTTGTTTTCTGTGTGCCAGTTCCTCGTGGACGGTCTCCCTGTGAAGGCCTGAGGGTTTCCTGCTCTTTTCCCTACTCAGTAGCCTTCACCTTCCTCATACTCGTGGCTTTTCCAGGCTTCTGGAAGCCTGTTATTCGTTCGTTCCGATTGATGTGTGCTGCGTGGCACTCTGGGGTCTGCAGATTTGGCAGTGAGCAGGAAAACAAGGTTGCTACACTCAAGAGGTTTCCACTAGAGCTGTAAGAGACAGATAATAAACACAAATAAACCCAAATGGCTCAGATCCTGATAAGTGCACTGAAGAAAATAAAGATAAACATGGGCATGGCACAGAGAGACACTGGGGACAGGTGGTGACGGCAGACTTCTCCTAAAGGGATACTCGAGCTCCATCCAAAGGTGACCGGGAACTAGCTCCCTATATACTCGGGGGAGAGAGTTCCAAGCAGGGGGCCCCTACGGGCAAGCCTGCCGCGTGCGAGGGACAGAGAGACCAGCGCAGCCAAGTCTTTCTGCACAAAAGTGTGGTCTGTGCGAGGGACAGAAAGACGTGTGCAGCCAAGTCTTTCTGCACAGAAGTGTGTGGTGTGTGAGAAGGAGCTGATACGGAATGAGGCCCACAGAGGAGGCTCCGAGAAGGCCGAAGACAGAGTAGGCATTAAAAAATGTAAGGGAGAGAGTCTTTGTTAACAAGAAGTACAGTTTCAAAGGCAAAACCCTTTCTATGCAAAATGAGAAAAATGTTCCATTTCAGTCCCTGCTTTTAGCCTCCACAAGATACACTGAAGCTAAAGGCGGAGCCAAGCGTTAGAATGTTTCGGCTCTTTTATGAGGCACCGTTAGGATGGCCGTAAAATGTTTAGCCCCTAAAAATACTTTCTACAGCTCGGCAGTATGTCTAAGATAACTTTAAATGTTAATGAAATGTTTTATAAGTCCGCTGTTTTTAAAGCTGTTAGGAGTTTAAGGAACTTCTTAAATACCATCTCATAAAAAATAAAAAAAAAGAATCTAACTTAAGATTAACTTACATAGAGAAAAGCTGTCACAGAAGACCTGGTATATGAATTAAATTCAACCACTATTTTCTTCTGAGAAGAAAGTAGAATTGATTCTGTACTGGCCTCAAGTAGGTTCTTGGAAAGATCTATTCCTTTCTAAATGAAAACATATCCGTGGGAATAAAACCATTTATAGCCTGTAATTCAGAGGTGAGCTTTTATGAAACCCTTTGGCATTGTGGATATATGTCCAATGGAATCACATCGCTGAAAGATCGGGGCTATTTTGTTCCTAGTGACCCATTACAATAAACTGGGTGGCAGTAGAAACCATTATTTCTTTTTTTTTTTTATTGTTGAGAGTATTACAGATGTCCCCCCCTCCCCCTTACCCTCCACCCATCTCCCACCCCACCCCAGGCCCCTACCTGTCCATTGCGACAAACAAGAAAACATCATTTCCTGACATATCCTTCCACCCAGCTGTAGACAGGTAAGAAGAGCATGCTGTTCTTACAGGCACCTTTTTAATTGTTTTGTTGCTAATTATTTTTTAATGTGCTTTTTAATTCCCAGTGGTGACAAGGTTCCAAAGTGACACTAAGGGAACAGCTAAGGGGACAAGTTTCAGAAGCTGAGCCCAGGACATTAAAGGCGAGGAGCAGCTCTGGGACAGGGACAACACTTACTTTAAATTTACAAAGACCCCTCATTTCTCTGTGAAGTTTCACGTGGATTTCCCTTGTTTAATGAACTTCATCGGGTACCGCTTACATCTTTCACAGCGGGAGATGCGCGGAGTTCAATCAGGACTGCACAACAGCCTTTGTGTCATTGCTGGAAAAGCAAATTGCTCCTTTCAATTACACAATTCCTTTCCCGCTGCGCCAACACACACAATCAAGTTAAAATTTACCGGAGACGTAAATGCCATTCCCCCCTTCCCCAGAGGATATTCTGGCCAAGAACCCCGATTTCCCTTTCGGTTTGGTTTGATTTTGCAGCCACGACTGAAGTGATGCAGGCGACATTCATTGATGGTAATAATTGCCGGCCAGCATGGGCTGTGATGTTAAAACCAAGCAAGAGCCTTTTCAATCATCCTGCGCTTTTCCATCCAAGCCCTGGTTGTAGAACACAGGAGAGCAAGGTGTAAATCAGCTTTAGAACCTAGTTCTGCATTCAAGGCCTTGCGGTTTACGGCCCCCGAATGACCTCCATCCGTCTTCCTCCGCTGCAGAGGTGTGTGATTGAACTAAAGAGCGTCCTGAGTAATGAGCTGCGGAGTGGCAGCTCGTGGCTGTGGCTTAATAACGAAACTGCCGCGTGGTTTCTTCATCCCTTAAAATGTAACAAAATAGTCTAGTAGTCCCAATTCTTCAGGGTGACACTTGCTGAGAGTCTATATTTTAAAGTAGAAAGGGATTTTTATAAGCAAAAAAGAAAGCAAACTATAAATCTCTTTCTACGAGAGTTCCCAAAATACAATCATGCGCCATTCTCTGCTGGATCAGAAACTAATACGAATCCATGCACTAACCTGTATTTCCTTTTGTAGGGAAACGATTTTTAAGCCTTTATTTTTCTTATGCAACGAGCAGCTGTTTTTTTAGTCTCCAAAGGAACTAGGGAGTGACAGCATTTTTACCCTGTGCTGCTGGGAACCATACCCAGAAGACGCGTTATTTCAAGTTTGCTTTTCTTTTCTTTTTCTTTATTTTCTTTTATTTGGTTTGATCAGTGAATCTTAGAAAATATTGCTTTTACAGAACTCCTTTTTCAAAAGAGCAGTTTACTTGCAAATGAGTGATTTTGCTTTTTCCTTTTGAGGATATATAGTTTACATGCATTTATCAGGTCTCAACTATGAGCATATTGTTCTATGAGGATGAGAGCAGAGCCTAAAAACTGAACAGAGACATAACTGCCTCCTCCTGGAATCCTCCAGGCTGAACATTAAGAATGAGCTTATTAACACAGTCATTTAATATGAGTAATTAGGACTATATGAATAGTATCAGGATCTCTGAAATCTCTATCTTTCCCAACAACTAGGCCCCCCAAATTGAAAACAAATAACCTGCTTCCTGACTGTGCCTGAACTTCTACCATTGGAACTCAATCCTACCCTTGGCGAACATGCAAATCTCACGAGGAGTAAATTGTTAAATAACAGTAATGAAAACAAGGAACACTGATAGCTTACAGCATTCAGGAGAGTTCTAAGAGCTTTATCTTACTTATCTTGTTTAGTTCTCAAAACAACCTTAATAATTGAATAAGCTCTCGGATCCATTAGTGGGAATAAAAAAGGAAGACTGGGAGAGCTGGGAGAGACAAAGTTTGCCCTGTACAGAGCCCCCGTCAGAACCCACAGCTCAGCCTGGGGCCACAGTGGAGGTGGTCTGTTGTTGCAGACCATGATGTCACCAAGTTCTCTCCTTAGAACCAATGCCCATCATGTATGCCATTAGTGTGTCACAAAAAGGTGTCAAGGTCAAAATTATTTTCATAATAATATATGTTATTTGACATTTTTCTCACATTGCTGACATTTGCAATAAGGGCACAAAAGCAAACCCACCGGTGGGTTAACTGGTTGGCAGCTCAACATGAATTAAGGCAATGGAACCAACGTAGAATTCCTCTCTGGCACACATTTTCATTAAAAACATGCCAGCAGTAATACTGGTAAAGCAGTAAAAATTACCCATTTTATTAAATATTAACCCTAAATACATGTGGTTTTTAAATATTCTTTGTAATAAAAAAGTATGCACAAAGCCCTTCTGCTGAATACCAAAGCAGGATTGTTGCCTCAAGAAAATAAATCCTCAAAAAAAGAAAAAAATCTTCCTACAGTTATTTCAGTTACAAGTTAAACTGACCACAGTTTTCATAGAATATTATTTTCTACTTGGAAGAATGATTGACAGACAAACTTAGGTATTTGGCAGATACATTATCTAAAATAAGGCCACCTATCCAAGGAAAGCAACTGACAAGATTTGATGCTAATGATAAAACTGAGTATTTCAGGAGGAAACTAGAATGTTGGAAAACTTGTATTGGCCATGGTGAGCTTTTCAGCTTCCTGAAACTTGAACACATTTCTGAGGAACTCAGTAGTGTTATTAACAAATTTGACTTTTTAATTGTGTATAATGAAACATGCCAAAGATGAGAAGATCTGCCTAACTCAGTGAACCAATTTTTTTCTGGATGATCAATGTATAATGTTACATAAATGATGTTACAGAATCATGAATGTTAACAGAGTATGAAAAATTCATCGATAGGATACCAGATTCCACATTGCAACTAACCTTTAAGAAATGGTCACCTGTTGGGTTTAACTAATGTGTCAGAAAAAGAAATCCACAGATACCTAATAAAACTATTAAAATGCTCTTCCCTTTTCCAACTACATTTCATCATGAGGCTGAATTTTCTTTTTATAGTTCAACCAAAACAACATATTGCAACATATCACAGAAGCAGATAGAAGAACAGAGGTATCTATTAAGGCAGATATTTACAAGTTTTATTGCTGTCAACACTATTACAGGTGTCTCCCACCCCACCCCTGCCCTGCTCCTTTGCCCATCTCCACCCAGCCCCTGCCACCCTTCCTCCGGCCTTCGCCACTCTGTTGTCTGGGTCCATGGCTATATATACATGTTCTTTGGCTTCTCTCTTCACCTCCTTTTATCCAGGCCCCCTTATCCCCCTTTCCTCTGACCTCTGTCAGTCTGTTCCATGTATCCATGCATCTGGTTCTCTGGAAAACAATGCTGTTTTTCTCAGTTTGGTGTTAAAATGTATTTATAGATTTTATATCTCTTCTTATGTTAACATGTAGTGGGTTTATAATTGTTATTTTTAAATGGATTAATAAGTAAATATTTTTAACTCCTTGTTGAAATTTTGAACACAGTAAATATAATAGATGTAATTTGTACAACAGTTATTTGGTGTCTTCAATCGTTTTTGAAGAGTGTAAAGGGTTCTGGAGACTGAAAAGTTTGAGAACCACTGGAGTATCCTTTAGAATGAACTTGGCTTCTGACAGTGGCTTCATGGGTAGCACATGCTACTTTCTGTGAAGAGTGTTAGCCAACTGTCAGAGTTAGAGGAAACAGTCTTGCACACTGTCTCCTCCCTTCTGATATCAATTGCAAGTTTGAGGGGTTCCCAAAACAAGTCTCAGTTTCACTAATTCACTAGAAGACCTAACAGACCTCACTGAAGGCTGCTGTACTTGGTTTATTACTTGGAAAGAATACAAATTAAAATCAGCCAAGGGCAGAGTCTGGAAGGGACCCAGGTGCGGGGCTCCCAGTCATTCTCTCCCCATGAAGCCCAGGACTATGTGAAGTCCTTTTACTATATGTGAAAACCCTTGAACTACTGCCAACCAGGTAAAGCTTGCTCAAACCTCCATGTCCGGAGTTTTTATTTGGATCTAACCACACACTGCCTGCAAGGCCCATCTGTAGTCTCCAGCCCTTCCAGGGGTCAGGTTGATCCATTTAGCCTACAGTCCACCCAGGGGCAGGACTGATACCACCACCTCCACCGAAGTCCCCAGGCAAAGACACTTTCCGGGCATGATGTTCCAAAGACCTAGAGATCACTGCCAAGGGCAAAAGCTAGGCTGTTCTTCGAGTAAGGTTAATTTTCTCACTGCATAGTCTCTTACTAAAAACACTTCAAGTAGGAGGTAGCACGGTTGGCTCGACATGTCAGCGACATTCTCAAGGACAGCATCCTCATGGTGTGGGCTTTTTCTCATCCTTGCCACCTGGGTGTTCAAGGGCAGCCCAGACTCATGGATTTTATTCTCCCACAGCATTTAAAGACAAGAAGCAAGATGAGTGCGAAGAGGTATGGGGGGAGGGAAAAAACATTCCCAGAAGCCTCCCAACAATGGCCTGAACGATGTCACTCCAACTTCAGAGTGTAGCTGAAAAAATGAAATAAATTTCTGATGCTTCTGATGGTGTTTCTCAGGAGGGTTATGGTTGGCCCAGTATGATCATGACTCGTCTCCTAGAACTGAGCTCAGTGCACTCATCGAAATCATTAGTTCAAAGGGGGAATGAGGATGACTGTTGATAGAAGAGCGCTTCTCATATGTTAATGTTTACACAAACCTTTGTTAAAACTCAGATTCTCATTCAAAAGGTTTGGGATGGGGCCTGAGCTTCTACACGTCTTAAAAGGTCCCCTGTGATTCTGATGTGCATCTGTGGATTAAAATTTCAGTAGCAGGGAGTCAGAAAACAGTGTTTGCCACAGTGAGCCTAGGACAGAGACACAGGGAGTGTGTCTCCCATATGAATAAATGTGTCCCCTGTGGAACTACTATATGGATTAACCTATACCATAATTATAAATGATAGATTTTCAGATCAGATAATAATAGTTATAGGTAGAACTTATTGAGAAGTTATTATGTTCCAAGACATTACACTATGTCATTTAATCTTCATAACAACTTCATAAAATAGGTATTCTTTTCACCCCTCTTGTATATATGAGAAAATAAAGACTGGAAAAGCTTAAGAAAATAGTCCTTGGTCATTAGTTCTTGGTGGCAAAGCTTGAAACCGAGTCTGTTGTTCACCAGAGACTAACCTCAAAAACACTAGAATATTGGCAATTTCTCTCAGCACATAGATTTTTAAAAATGAACTTATTTGCGATTTCTGTTAGTGGCAAAACAGATATTAAACAACAGTTTGTGCCTGATCCCTACCCCGCTCCCACAGTCCTCCCCATGCACACAGCAATTTATCAGCCTAATTCCCACTGTTACACACAATAGGATTCTAGTGGATTTTATTCTCCTAGAAATAAGACATCTCTTTTCTAAATGGAGTGTCCTATTAATTTCGCTTCTTTCTAAACCTTCCCATCATGTTTCTGATCCTGGCAGAAATATTATTTCTTTGCGGAAATTGTGCATTAGGACACTGAACAAAAATGAATGCTCATGGAATGGGCGTTGGGTTTTTTAGTTGATTGGTTTGCATTTTTCTTGTTCATTCATGCATTCAACAAATATACACTGAGCAGCCTCTATGTGCCAAACATTGTTCTAGATGTAGATGATGTGGATACAGTCTTCAAGTATTTTTTTTAAATAAGGGGGATAAAAATAATATTTTGTTGAAAAAAATTGCCACTGTTCTGGTAATGGTTCCCCAGCCATTTCATCACACAGCCCCTGTATAGCCTTCAACCAAGTAATAACCTATATATCTGCATCAACTATACTCGAACAGTCTCTTCCCACATGCCAATCTCTACAAACACTAGGCAAAAGAGACGATAAAGGAGAAGAGATGATCTTTCTCAAGGACACAGCGATGTCTGCAGCTGTTATTTGCAGCACTCTTCTGTAGGAGCGAGATACGTCAAAAGTGACTAGCAGCTTATAAATCTGACAGTAGAGAAACACTCACATAAATTATGGAGCATCGCCTTGGTCAACTCTTATCCTATAAAGCAATTACCAATAACAATTATAACTTCTAACAACATTATGAAAAATATTTAAGAAAAATGCAAATATGGCAAATATTTAAGATGTACAAATATTAGGTGGTAAACAGTATATTACTTTCTATACTGCTGAATGTTCACTGAATAAAAAAGAGGAAATAATAGCTAATGAACTGAAAGTCAGATACAGTCTTTTAAAATTCTATTGTCTAGAGAATTCATCCTACAATTTCCATCCTTACTATGACTGTCTTAATTCAGGCCTTCCTATTTCTTGCCTAGATTACTGTAGCATCTCCCTTTATTTATACATATGTTCAACAACAATTGGGTAAACCCTGGAGATATAGAAATGAAAGACTTAAGCCTGCCCCAAATTGCTTAGTTCGGCTTCTTAATTAAGTCTCCCAGTCTCTGGCCCCCACACTGCTTCTAAGTGTGACGTTTCTTAATTATTACTTTGATCATGTTTAAAATCTTTCAGAGGTTAACCATTGTCTCTGGATAAAGTCCAAAGTTCTCAGTGTCATATCCAACAGCCTTCTCATAAGACTCCTATTTGCTTTTCTAGTTACATCTGTTGCCACTGATCTCCATCCCAATCTAAGTACCACTTCTGCTAAACGTCAGGCCTTTCAATGAGTGCGCACCACCACCACCACCACCGTCTCACTTCAATGAGTGCGCACCACCACCGTCTCACTTCAATGAGTGCTCACCACCACCACCACCACCTTCTCACTTCAATGAGTACGCACCACCACCACCGTCTCACTTCAATGAGTGCGCACCACCACCACCACCTTCTCACTTCAATGAGTGCGCACCACCACCACCACCATCTCACTTCAATGAGTGCGCACCACCACCACCACCGTCTCACTTCAATGAGTGCGCACCACCACCACCGTCTCACTTCAATGAGTGTGCACCACCACCACCACCGTCTCACTTCAATGAGTGCGCACCACCACCACCACCACCGTCTCACTTCAATGAGTGCGCACCACCACCACCGTCTCACTTCAATGAGTGTGCACCACCACCACCACCGTCTCACTTCAATGAGTGCTCACCACCACCACCACCTTCTCACTTCAATGAGTGTGCACCACCACCACCACCGTCTCACTTCAATGAGTGCGCACCACCACCACCACCGTCTCACTTCAATGAGTGTGCACCACCACCACCACCGTCTCACTTCAATGAGTGCGCACCACCACCACCACCACCGTCTCACTTCAATGAGTGCGCACCACCACCACCACCACCGTCTCACTTCAATGAGTGCGCACCACCACCACCACCGTCTCACTTCAATGAGTGCGCACCACCACCACCACCGTCTCACTTCAATGAGTGCGCACCACCACCACCACCGTCTCACTTCGATGAGTGCGCACCACCACCACCACCGTCTCACTTCAATGAGTGCGCACCACCACCACCACCGTCTCACTTCGATGAGTGCGCACCACCACCACCACCGTCTCACTTCAATGAGTGCGCACCACCACCACCACCACCATCTCACTTCTGCTTGCGGTGCTGCTTATCTCCGCCCAGAGAAGCCTCACCAGCCCTTACTCACCTGGTCAACAATAGCTCAGGCTGAGTCTTCTTGGAAGCCTCCCTCCCTCCTAGAATGGGTCAGGTTCCTCTCCACCCCAGGTATTCTTGTCATTAGTAAACCAATGCTTAGCAATGTCACAGTGCTTATTACTTTATACGGCATTTGCTACGCAATGATCCTCTTTGGGACAGAGACAGTACCCCTCATATCCAACTACTGGCTACACACAAGGATTTTAGAGTCAAAGAGCTTAGGTTTATATTCCAAATACACCATGTGGTTACTTTAAAAATACTTGAGCTACTATGTGTGATTAAAGAAGATATCATAGCTACAGAAGTTGGCACATGGTGACCACTAAATACATTTAAGCTATCATTATTTCTACTATTTTTAATCTCTTTATCCCCACTGTTTCTGCCAAGAGGTCAATGGATGACTGATGAATAAAAAACATGAATGGAAGAAATAGTAGCCCCCTAATTTAGGCCTGATTGCCTTTGATCTGGGCCACTCAGCTGGTGCCTTTGTGCTTCGAGAAATACCTGGAATGGGCTTCCCAGAGAGAAGGAGCTGCCCAACAGGGGAAGGCCGGAGGAAGTGGAAGAGAGAGTGGCCGAGGGAAATGGAACCTGGGTGGAGATTCACAGGCTGGGGCAGGAAGGCAACAAAGAAAAGCAAGAGGAGAATTGGGAGTTAAATTGGACTCTTGAAAGTTGCTAATGACAGCGCCGCCATTTCCTCTAACGTGCAGTAGAAACCTGGGGAGCCATCTGTACAATAGCCTCCCACCCCCTTTCTTCTTCCAGGAAATGTCTCTCTGTTCCCGACGAAGCTCAGTGGTGTGAGCTGCGGTCCTGGCCCAAGCCGGGTCAAGGACCCCAAAGCTGGAGCATGTAAAACCCACGACCCTGTGGATCACTGAATTACTCACAATGTCTAGAGAAGCGTAAGGGCACCTTCTCCGGGGGAGAGGAGGGCAGGCGACCATGGTGCTCGAGGAACCGCTTCTCACGGGCTTGGAGGCCCGACGCTTCCGTGCCCGCTCCCTCACACGGGCAGTGGTGACACGAGTGCGCCAGCGCCCTTCCATTGACCTCTTTTTGCTTATACTGGTTTAATTTAGATTTCTATCACTTACACTCAAAAGAGTCATAACTAAACTCTATCTGCTTGGCTCCATTTACCACTGTATGCCTCTATGCACTTTGTTTCAGTCTTTCTAAACGACTCAACGTAGCCTAAAAAAAACCCCATTTATGCATTTTCACATGCCTTTTCCTTCTTTCTACTCTTTCATTGCAAAATTCTTATTCTTGCTATCAGAACCCTTTTAGTTAAATACCACCTACTGAGCTAACCCATCCCTGCTTTGCCCACCCAATCACATCTCTCTAGCATATCTTGTTTATGCCATGCATTTCTTTATTGCTTTTTTTATTTAGCCCTAGACCACGGTTATTTCACCACCTCTCTCTCTCAGTAGATATTATTTTCCTTTGAAAAGACCAACATCTCTGATGTTTAAGCCTTAGTACCTTAGTCACAGCACTTAGCTGGGCTCAATAAAGGTGTGTGGAATGAGTGACTCGGGTGGGAGGGTACCTTAAAATAATTTGTCATCGGTGTCTCTCTAAAGCTGCAGGGTGACTGTCTCCTTTCTTGTGATATTTGTTCTTGTGGTTGACGATGTCTCCATTCTTTGTATTAATGTCTTGTTTTTCTGATTTGCCTTCACCCTTAAACTATATTGGTCAAATTTTTTTTCATTATAAAAATATTTAATTTCAGAGCCAGATGCTTCATTTACTAATGTAACACTTTATTCGAATAATGTGATTTTCCCCCCCCCCATTTTTTTTCTCTTGTTATTACCAGACTTTCAATTTACATTATTTAAAGCGTTTCTTTTTTTAAAATATATTCAACCAGGACATTAAATTTATTTAAGTGAAATATATGTAAAGTCAATATATGGATTCTCTGGCATTTGCATTAAGTTCCTTTCCTTTGTACTTTGTCTTTTATGCCACAAAAGCTGAGGAGAGGAGGTCAGTGAAGAAGACAGACCCACACACTATACCTGTATTAGCTCAACAGGGCAGTTTATAATCAATAAAGATATAATAATCTCATTTCAATAGTTACACTAAAGATCAGTCATAAATCTTGGGTCAAGGGAACCAAATATATAACTCACAAAGACTTGTTGAGATTTTGAGAGTGGAAGCCACTTAGGTGTCAGACAGAACTGAGTCCCAATCTCAGTTGTCTCACTTACTAGTTGCATGACCTCATACAACTGATCATGAATCTTCATAAATAAAATTAGTCCTGAAGCAAAGTCTTAAGTACGTGAGATAGATTAAGTACCTTAGATAGATTTGACTACATAAAAAGTTAAATTTAATGTTAAAAAGGCCCATTAATTAATAAATAAGGGAAATTTGGAATTTGTCTATGATATCATATTTAGATATCTATTTTGTTTTCAATTGCATGAATATATTAAAAAATCTAATTACAAGTTAATAAGAGAAAGTTAAAATCTTGGATAGAAAAGTGAACAAATAACACAAATAAACATTTTATAAAAATAAACATACAAGTTATCAACAAACCTTTGAAAAAAATCTTAAATTCATTAAAAATACAGGTAGGTTAAATATTTTACAATAATTAATTATAAAAGACAATTATGCATTAGATTACCATAAGTTAGAAAATAATAATAATATCAAATAAGGAGAGAATGGGAGTTTTTACACATTGTGGGGGAAGTTACAGCTCTTATGGAAGCTAACTGGGCACACTAAAAGACTTAAAAATGCACATACTTTATACTTTTGATGTTGGAATTTTACTTGTATGGGTTTATACTAAAGAAATAGTTGAACAAGTGTACAACAATGCTGTAGGGGTTTTTTTTAGTGGGATTTCTTCTTCTTCTGGGCTTCAGAAGCCACAGGGGAACTCTCTGCTGCCCATTAAGCAAACTCAATATTACACAACCTTTCGCTCCTTAACTATTTTCAAACTATTCCTTAAGTCATGTAGAAACCAGGTCTGCACTGCTTCTAGAAATGGTATGGAGACTGCTGAGCACACACACCTGTCCCCTCCTCCAGGGAGGAGTCCACTGCCTAGAGCCATAGTTCCAAGATGTCCACCCATTGAATAGTTTGCAGATGTTGGAGTCGCCAATAAAGACACAATTGATATAGGCACTGGATGGAACAACTGTCCCCACAAGGCAAAGACACAGAGCAAGACTGGCATCAATAGGGTGCTGGTCCCCATGGCCAGCAGGTCTCACCTCACAGGGAGATGTTCTGCACACACCCCCTCTGTGCTGTGGGCACAGGACGTCATCCCCTCCACCCTGAGGATACATATAAGGGGGCCAGCCAGGACCATATGATGCACACACTTAAGCAGAACAAAGAAGCACACGTTGAGCCCAGAACACAATAAAATATTCCCAAACTAAAGCATGTGCCCACACAGACCAGGGGGCGCTTTATCTCTCTAAGGAAGGGTTCTGGGCGCATTCGCAGGCAACCACGCAGGAACTGCCTTTCCCAAAAAGGATCCTGTGGTTTACGACCTGCCATGAGCAGGAAGCAATCCCACAGCAGCCATGAGATAAAACCGGCCTCTAGGCCTCCCGTTCTGTCTAGGTGAACCTTTTTGTAGAGGTCAGAGGAGTTTTTTGTTTTCACAAAAGTAACTACTTTTATGGGATTAGAAAGTTCTATTCTTTTTCTAATGACCTCCCCTTTTCTGGCAAACCTTGACAACTAATTCAGTAGTGCTCAAAAGAGGCACAGAATTTACCATTAAAATTGATTAATGGCAGTCATTTCCCACATCTTAGGGAAAATTAAATTTATAGGCATCATCTCTTTCACAACTTTGGCCTGACCCTCTGGCACCTGGTGTCTATCGTTGGTCTTTACTAGAATATAGTATCTGTGGTATCTGATTTAGTACAATCACATGTATTTTATAATATAAAATTACCTTCTTGTATTCTTCAAAAATGCCATCCCTTTATGTGACTATGCCACCTGAAATTGTTTGAAACACTATCCTATCGGAGCATATTTTAACTGTTGTTCATTCTACTTAGTTTCCTAAATATCTACGTGAGTGTTTTATAGGAATTGCCCCAACACTAATGGGAATCAAAATGGTGGGAAAACGAGAAGCTGGCCAAGAGCATCTGACTTTAAATCCTATTTTGTTTCCTTTTATTGCCTCCAGCAGGAGCTCTAGAGAGAGATCGAGAGGGGAATTGGCATTCCAATGCAGCCCCACGGCCTTCTAGTCAGACCTCTGGTCCTAGTTGTGATAGCCTTATTTGTAACCAGGTAATAATGTCATAATACAGTGCAAATTGGAGGGTAAACTCTGCAGCAAAAACTTACTTTAAAAGATGAATTGATGCCTCTTGGGTGAGAAGTTACCAGTCTCAAGAAGCCTGAGGTCATGCAGGAATGATGCATTGCAGCACCTGAGAAACCCAGAGCAATCTGCAAGGCCAGAATTGTCTAACTGAGCAAGCTACGTGGAATAAGTATTCTTCAAGGGAGCAAAACAACCATTGGTGTATCTAAGGGATTATGAAAACAAGTAAGGGGGCAAGTGGACTCTTGTCAATAAATATTACAAGTACCTCAGTGATTTGAGCTCTGGAAGCATCCTGCAAACTTTTCATTAGAGCCGGAGCCCTTTCTGCAAGTGCAACTCCAGAGGAAGATCCAATCAGAGCTAATCTATTAGAATTGAGAACGTGAAAGCCTGAAGCCCCCGTGATGGTTAATTTTATGTTTGAACTTGACTCACCTGTCAGCTTGAACCATAGAGTGCTCAGGTACTTGGTTAACCATTATTTCTGGATGTGTCCACACGGTGTTTCCAGATGAGAGTAACATTTGAATCAGTAGAATAAAAGAAATTGCTCTCCCAGATGTGGGTGGGCCTCATCTAGTCCACTGAGGGCCTGGACAGAACAAAAAGGGTGGAGTAAGGGGGAGTTCTCTCTCTCTCTCTCTCTCTCTCTCTCTCTCTCTCTCTCTGTCTGCCTGTCTTTAAACCAAGCACAAGCCGTCTTCTCCTGCCTTCGGCCTCAGACTCCCATTAAAACTTGGACCATCAGCTCCATTTGGTGTTCAGCTCTCCAGACTCAGGCTGAAACTATATCGTTGGCTTCCCTGAGTCTCCAGCTCGCTGACTGCAGGTCTTTGGACTTCTCAGCCCCCATAACCATGCGAGCTAATTCCTTATAATAAATCATTATCATATTTGATCTGCTTCTCTGGACAACCCAGACGAATACATCCCCCTAATCTCCCTCCCAATTTCCTCCCCATCTATCCTCTCCAAGCGCGAGTCTGAGTGCATTTAAGCAGATTTCTGGATGGAAGCTCTAGCCAAAACAAAAAAAAGTGATAAATTCCTAGACTATATACCAGCGCTTCATGTCAGAGCAGCCCCTGGCATGAGGATTACACTAGGATTTACTGATCTTGGCTCATCTATCTTCCCGGATTGTCTCTGCCTGCCTGTCAACCTGGAAATTACTTACCTCCCCGGAGTTCAGACTAACCCTTAGCTTCCTTCCTTTTTTGCCACACCGCTTATTCGCCTGTCAGATGGCAACTATCTTTCTTTCAGATCCAAGGAGTCCACTTGCTTTGAACCTCCTGTATAGATTATAGGGTCTGAGAATCTTAATTTCTGGGAATTCCATAGGCTCCTTTTAACCATGGGTGAAATCTAATCACAGCTTTTCAATTTTGTCTGTCTTTTATGTTTCTTTAAATCAGAACCTATCACTAAGTAAGCATAAGGAGAGAGGAGATGAGTCCACAGCATAATTTTCTCAGTGTCACTCTCTAAGGATGAACCTAGATGGTCCGTATAACGTCCACAACCCAGAGGGGATAATTTCCTTTTTTGGGGGGGAGGGTAATATTAGTGAATGGAAAGAGAGGGGTGGACTCTTCTGTTATCAAGCCAAAAACCGGGGCACCAGTCGTCTGACTCCTCCCTACCTCCTGCACCCCCTTTGTCACTTAGGGCATATAACTGAGTTCCAATAAGCATATGAAGAAACTCCTCTGTGTTTATTTTAGGGAACTAACATCTCTTGTCTGAATTATAATGACAGCCTTCTAACTGGACTCTCCAATATTGCTCTTCTCCGCTCCATTCACTGCACTGTAGCAGGATAGTAGCTCAAAAGTACAGATTTGATCGTGACTCTCACCTTATTTCCCTGCGTAAAATCTTCCAACTGCTTCCCACTGTCCTCGGGATTAATCTGAAATCTTTGCAATGACACAGGAGCCCATCGCAGTCTTGTTCTTTGTAGGCCTCTTCTCTCACCACCCCTATCCCACCATTACTCCCAGTGAAACTGAACTGGTTGCACTCTCTACAGCGGCAGTGCTTGCCCTTGCCTTTGGGCCTTTGCACATGCCTCTGTTTCCACCTTTGCCTGGCTAACTCCTCGTTGTCCTTAAGATAAGAGCTTAGACATCACCTCATCTGGACCTTCCTTGCATATCTATAGTGCTGCCACTTCTCCCTCTGGCTAAACCTTTACATTCCTAACCCACAGCTGGCAGCTCAAGGTCCCCGGTTAAAGCAATTACCCCAGTTAAAGCAATAACTATTTGTTCACACTTGAGGAAAGTGAGAGACTTAGAAGCAATTTTGTTCCATGAGACCGTGCTCTTGATATATTTTCGTATAATGCCAGCTAATTTACAGCTCAACAATAATTATTATTATTGCAACAACATAAATAAGAATAAGTATTGATGTTCACCATATATATGCCAGGCAGTCTCATAAGATACCTATGTTTATATATAATAACTACGTTCATATATATTCTTTTTAATGTGCACAGGATTGCTATTACATTCTCATTTAACTGGTGAGAATCCTGGGTCACAGAGAGACAAATTAACTTGCTTGGTGAAGACAAAGAAACATACATACTGCTTTCAGTAAATCCAGCACAGCCAGTCTTTCTTTTAGTGTTGGAACAAACTGGAAAAACCAGGATCCAAGCCTAAAAAGTCTGGTTCAAGAACTTCCTAACCCATGTGCCTGCACTCAGCTCCTCTCGTTTCTTTGGACGAGGTTCTGGTACAGACTTCAGTTTGCCATTTTTTCCAGTTGACAGTTACCCACTCCATTTGTTAGCTGCTCAATGGAAATTCACGCTGCCTTGAACAGAAAATGTTTTGTGGGTGTGTTTTTTTTCTTTTTTTAAAAAAAGCCTTAACCTTGAAAGACTTATCAAACAAACATTAATCAGTTGCTCCATATGCCCACCCCCATCATTACTGTTTACCATAACCAGGGGCCCTTTACCCCAACAGTCTCTCTTTTTAAAAAAAATTGTTGAATTCTACCCACGAACCATGCTGAACATTACCCTGGACTCCCTGATCCAGACATTATGCTATTTGTATTCATTAAGACTGATTTTATTTTTTCACATTTATCATTAGTTTGACTTTCATAGCTGAGTCTTACTCTGCTATCAGCAGGATTCCTGGTCTCCTTTGGAAGTTTTCAAAGAGAAAATCCAAGAACACAAATGAATTCTGGCAGCCAGAAGTCACTAATTTAGTGTGTGGGTTCCAGCAAGATGAGAGGAGCTGTATTTTAGGATAAAACAATTAGATAACCCTGAATTAAAACTATGGTGTACTCATCACATTCTTTTCTTGGATTCATGTGCAAGGTAAATGTACTTGACATGATTCGATTATATCTTAAACTCCTGATTGCCAAAGCTAATCAAATAATAAAAGTATAAATGCCGGTCATATTTACAAAAGTTGTGTAGAGCCACTGACCTTGGAAAGGGCATCTTACCTCTAATTGCGCATTATGGGCAATGTGGCCCCTGCAAATCACAAAGAATTATCATTAAAATGCTAAAATAAGATTATGAGTTCAATGAAAGGTAGGAGTTCTTTATTACATTTTATGAATATTAAAGAGAGACAAGGAGCATACAAGGGGACAAGCGATAGCGTATTTTTCTGGTCTGCTATGTGGCTCCAACCTTAGGACCCTTACTGAGACGACCAAATGTCTATAATCCCTTGCACATCTGAACAGTCTCAGTGAGAAAGGTGTCATGCATTCCTCTCTGGACTTCTCTGTTGAAGTGGAAGACTTTAGCTTAAGAAAATATGATATGCATGGCCATGACCTTTTCCATTTCACGCCTCTGCAAACTGCTCACATTGGTTGGAAACAACGAATGTTGTCCAAAGTTCGAGATGCGCCTCCCATGTGCAACAACACATGGCTGCTACTTTATAAGGATGCCTTGCAGGCTATTTCTCTTCAGTGCTCTGCCACCAAACATGCCTCAAGGGAAAGGGGAATCTGGCAGCAAACTGTCACCTTCTGGAGTCTGCCTAATGCTATGCTTGGGTTTGTGTACAAAGGCAGAGGCTTGATTGCTGGTCTCGGAAGTGTGGTGCACCTTCGGCCTCTGCTCCTTCATTAGAGGAAACTCTCCTGGGCTCCCTTTCATCCTTCCTGTGACCTTAGATTCAAAAAGAATGAAGTTCTAAAACTTGGAACAATAAATCTTTCCCGTCTTTCAGACTTGGCTGAAGCCTCACCTCTCTCTCCCCTAAGCACCTATTATAAACTCCCATTGACCTGCTGTTGTTTGCACTCTGTTAGATCCTAGCTCACTTTTCATGTGTTTGCATCTTATCTTTCCACCTAGATCATGAACTTCTTGAAGACAGAGACTGTCTTATACAGTCGGGCATCCCCACAGTCCCTAAGTTCAGCATCTTACACGTCATAGGCACCTGGTTATTACCTTTAATGCTTAATTGATCAGAAAGAGCCACTGGCTGCCAATAAATGTAAGCTCCAAATTAGAGCCACTGTGCCTTAAATCAGTGCACACCTGAATGTGCACATTGTTCACCCAGGAAAGTTGTTAAAATGTGGCTTCCAGCCCGGCCGGTGTGGCTCAGTTGGTTGGGTGTTGTCCCATGCACCAGATCTCTGGTTCGATTCCAGGTCAGGGCACATGCCTGGGTTGCAGGCTGGATCCCCAGTAGGGCGCGTGTAGGAGGCAGCCAATAGGTGTTTCTCTTTCATCAGTGTTTCTAACTCTCTTTCCCTCTCCCTTCCTCTCTCTGAAATCAATAAAAACATATTTTTAAAATGTTGCTTTTGATTCCTAGAACTGGGCTGGTGCCTGGGATTCTGCATTTATAACTACCTGGGAATGCTAATGCCATCGGTTTGGAGATCTCACTGTGAGGAGCAAGATCTTGGACATGAAGAAACCTAGACACGGATAAATCATTGAGAAATTATTTCTTAGCTTTTGCTGCTTTTGCAGAGCCAGCTGTAGATCATAGTTCTGGTAGATGTGATTCTACCCAGGTTAGAGACTTTTTGAAATAGTCAATGACCAATTAATGGTCTTCTAGACAATAATAATAGCTGGTGTGGCAGGGTAATCACTGAGGCACTAATCTGTATGTGTTCCCTTTTATTTCTCATTCATTTATTTGGAGCAAGTAGTGAAACCCATTCAAATTCTTTGCTTCAGAGACACAAGGGCTGCTAAGGACCGGTTTTTTTTCCTGTCTCTTTTGAAATCTGAGTGATTGAAAAGATCATACTAGGCATTCTTTGGGGAGGGGAGAAGAGAAAAAAAAGAGAGAGAGAGAAACAGGAAAGCCTGTGCCCAAGCCTGGGTTCCCCCAGGCTACAGGGATCCTGGCCACAAAAGCATGGTGCACGTGTGGTTGGCTCTGTCCAGAAGCCCTCTCCCCCCATTACTGAAATCCACCATTTTTTTCAAATAAATCTGTTCAATGGCCTAATTTCACAGAAGAAAAAAAGTGAAGCTCAGACTAGACACAAAGCCAATGGCAAATCCAGAATTTGAGCCCAGATTTTCTGACTCCCAGAGCATACCATAGTCCACCTCACCGCCTCCCATCTGAAGGAAGGAAATACTGCTCTACCTAACTGATGCTGAATGGATCACCTAAATTTGACTTATATATGTATTCTGTTTCAGACTTTGGATTGCAACTCAGCAGCCTTAGTCATGTGCAGTCAGTTTGCAGTTTATAGTTTACGGCAAATTTTCACATACATTATCTAATGTGATGCTCACAATGGCCCTGGGATGTTGGGGTCAGCAAGCCTGAAAGCAGAAGTGAGGTGCGCTGGGAGAACATGGATGCATCAGGTGTGGCTGTCTAGGAATTCCCTGTCCTGACAACTGCACCTCTTCATGATCCCTTGAGCAACAAACACATCAGGTGCCTATTTTGTGGGGGCACAGGGTACCTGCCCACCAGGGTTTAAGAGAAAATAGACATGCCACTTGACAGGTTATGCATGTGAAACGTCAAAATCATGATTCTGCAGGTCAGCAGAAGTGACAGCACTGCTGTGCTCACTGTAAACTGCTTCACAGAGAGGAGATTTGAGCCATACCGTGGAGCCCAGCAGGATTTACGTAACAGGGATGCCCAAATTGAACATGTGTATTCATTCTTTTTATTTTCATATAATATCTACATAGACCATCTTCTAGTCTTTACCCCATTTAATCCCTTTTATATCCCGACCCTTTAAGTGAACAGTTCTTTGGGGGTTAAGAGAGCCAGTGTAATCTCTGAGTATTACCCATTTTAGAGAAAATTCTTTTGAATGCTGGCTTCCTCTATTAAGGTGAAAATTAACTTCTCAAGAAGTAGGGCACAGGCTGGGGAAGGAGAAGGGATTGGCAGTGCTCAGTGTAGCCCAGAGTCCCTTGGCTCGACTTTGTCATTCTAATGAGGCAGCCACCTTCTACCAGCAGTAGGTTTAATCAATGGAATGCAGCTTAACTGTGCTAATTGCATATTAAACTGGTGTTAGTTTACCAAAGTGCTGAGTCAATGATCAGAAATGGGTTTCTCCACCTTTTAACAACATGAAATTTTCATATCATTGGATGGAAATGCTTTGCAAGATGTCAATTCTATAAGGTAGCTGTTGAAAAAGATTTTCCAAAAGTTTATGGCAAATAACTATCCTTTCTAAAACTAGAGGAGTTTTAGACTAGTCTAGAGTTGCTACATCCCATTTCTCACATTGATTAAAATGCTAGTTAAAGGTTTTAAAACCTTACAGATGCATCACACCCATATTATTATATTTTAATATTCCACATGGAACCGTGCATAGAAAGTTCATACTATCTCTGACCTTTATACTTCAGTGCGACCCGCAGGCTCTATGTACTCTCCTCCCCAGAAGTGGCTGCTCCTGTTGACATAGATAATAAATGGCTAGCATTAGGACTGGTTTCTATGGTTTCAGAATAAAAGATAGGTTTTCTATTATATTTTCTAAGCAAGAGGAACAGCCAAGCCTGTTGGAGAAAGTCCAAACGCCGAATCCAAAAACTAGAGCCAGGAATTGAAGATGAGTTGAGAAACAGAACGAAAAAGCTGGACCTGAATGAATATGGGATTAAAATGAGCACAGATCAGGTATATGATGTGCAGGTGGCCTCCGCTGGCTTGGACGCCCTGGAGCAGAATGGCCCGCACAGGATCCAGCATGAAGAATGAGCTCTGGTAATTGCATCGGTGATGGTCGCCTTATGCAGGCTCAGGATGGATGGCAAACAAGCGCTTCTCTGTAGGGTGATCCTTGGGACATTGTCAGGAAAGAGTTGGTTCTTGGTCATAGTAGGGATGAGCGAGGGAGATAACATATAAGTGAATTAGACACCACCGCCCACTGAAGATGAGTCACGATGGCCAATTTGTGCATTGAGAAAAACACTCTTACTACACTCTCACAATGTTGTGGTTTCACTTTCAGCTCAGACCCACGACATAGGTGCAGTAGATTCAAATGTGATGGCCCACCTTGCTTGTATAAAACCCACAATCTGGCTAATCTTCGATCACATCGTGGCAGGATTTTCCAATCAGTAAGCGGTTATTTCCAGGCCTGAGCTAAGAATTTGGCTCCAATGGGAACTTTAAAGATCACACTACTTAGGGGTGCATATATTCTTTCAAGTTAGTGTTATAATAGCCCAGATATGGAAGCAACCCAAGTGCCCATCAATAGACCAGTGGATAAAAAACAACTGTAGTACATGTATCCAAACACAAATTGTGAAAGTTGCTCTCAAGGAAAATATGCAGATTACTATGACAGTGCAGAAAGGGGCTCCATTTAGATCAACGCCAGGAAAGCTTCCTGATGAAGGGACTTCAAAGCTGAGACCAGCAGGACTAACGATAACCCAACTGAAAACATTAACATATCTAACAAATGAAGATGGGTGTGCTCAGACATGGAAGCAAAGACATGAAGAGTAACAGAGGGAGAATCTCAGCCTCCAGACTTTGGGTGTGAGCAAAACCATTAGCAGCACGTGTGGTAGATGCCAGCTTCCCCTGGCAGGATTCTTGTTATCATGAATAGCCAGTTCCCTTACCCTCTTCCATTAAACCTTAGCCTCAACCGTTAGACTTTCAATTCATCACCATCCCACTCTGAATCTGATTATAATTTGGCTTCCCATGTGGGTCTGCACAGAGAAAGTACGCATTGATCCTGTGAACTCTTGAGTTGTTTCTGATTTTAATGGAGTTTTCCCTTGGTTAATTAATAAAGTAACTTCAGCCCTAGCCGGTCTGGCTCAGTGGTTAGAAAGTCGGCCCAAGGACTTAAGGGTCCCGGGTTTGATTCCAGCCAAGTGCATGTACCTCTGCTGCAGGATAGATCCCTGGGCCTGGGGCACATGCAGGAGGCAACCAATCGATGTGTCTCTCTCACATCTGTTTCTCTCTCTCTGAAAAGCAGTGGAAAAAATATGCTCAGGTGAGGATTAAAAACACATTTTTTTAAAGTATCTTCAGATTGTAATTTGTCTTTATATAAAAATGACAATGGGGAGAGTGAGGAAAATAGATATTTTGTCTCCTGTGTCTTTAAGTGTGTCACTCTAGATTAACAAATTGGTATCCTGGTTCTTGCCTGAGACTCTGGAGCACTGAGGTTAGCTTCATACAAACAGCATCTTGGGACCTCAGTCTCACGCGGTCCCTGCAGCCTCTTAGCAGTCAAGCAGCCTTTAAGGCAGGAGGAAAGATCCTGGGACACAACGACCTCTTGAGAAGTCCTGTCTCTCATCAGGAGGTGGCTACTACTTCCACCTTTCTGTCCACCGCACACTTCAACTACCAGTAAAACAGTGGAAGTAAAAACCACATTATATGTTTAAGTAGTCAGTTAGTTGACATTGTAGATGCTTAAGCAGAAATTAAATGAACACTTATCACCTATCAAGATGCTCTCCGGGCTCATAGATGAGCTATGACCAGAGGCCACTCTGCCTCTGAATGAATGAATGAATGAATGAATGAATGAATGAATGAATGAATGCATGCATGCATGAATGATGATGTATTCTGACTCAGGATTTTCCCTCCCTTCTGATGACAGAGACTTACTAGGTTCTGACTTTTTCATTCCTAAGGACAAATTCTTCATATAAATGAACTTCATTCAGCAATGACCAGTTCCTTCAGGGCCTCTCAGAATACTCAGGCACACCAAGGTCCCATCAGGGAATGCAGCCTGGCCCTGAGCTAGCTTGCACACTGCACGGGATAAAGCTAAATAGAGGAGGCTGAGACCCAAGCTGGGTGGTGATAATGCTGCGTACAGAGGATGAGGCAAGGCTAGGTAACAGGGACCAAAAAAAAGAGACATTGAGAGGTTGGCTGAAGGCACCTATAAGTGGTAAGAAGCAGAAAATTGCTAAATGGCCAGAGTTTGGCGTCTGGAAAAAGATCGAGGGTTGAGATGAGAAGCCCCCATTTCTTGCTGGAATGTTGGGGTGGTGGACCATTCGCTTGGCAGATGGTGCAGACCGCAGAATCTCACTTTCCTGGGGTAAAATACTTAGGTCTTGGCTGCGTTACACACCACCTCCACCCCCGATTCAGCAAGCGGTAGCTTTTATCACTGAAAGCGCCCTGTCTTATATCGTATAAGTGGTGAAACAGTATTCACAATGCAAATAGATGGGTACAGTTAATCTCACACGGCAGACAAGGAGGGAAGAGGTGCCAGCACAAATCCCCACCTCCCGCAGCCCTGACGCTTTGCTGCCCTTGGAATCGGTGACACAGATTTTGTTACAGGTGAGACTATAAGATAATGAGGTCCTTCTGGCAGGTTTGGCAACTAAGTCCTCTTGGAAGGGGTCCATTCAGAGCACATGACGGTGAATTCCACGTGCTAAGTGGTGGTCCTCTGTGGATATAGTGTATTTTAATGGTGTCCATCAATTTTTTAAAAATCCATTTAAGTGGGCAAATGTATGGCTATGCATTTGACTCTATTTATTTATCTAGCATATGCCCAAACTTGACATATTAAAACTTTAAACAGCACTGGTGCTCTTCCAATTTTTAGAGTCAAAGTTCATGTAGTTGAGATAAGTAATTGACTGCAGGTTAATGCTGAAGTTATTTAGGTTGTAGTAATAACCATAATCATAATGATAGCTCACATATTTGGAATGCTTACAATGCACCAGGTGGCTTTTTAAATGCTCCAGGTGCATTATCTTTAATTCATTCTTACAAAAACATCAAGCAGGTAATTTTTTTTCATCTTAAGATAAGAAACTAAATCTTCACTCTTCTAAGGATGTACAATTATTGAGTGTTGGAATAGGAATTTGATCCCAAGCCTATGGGACTCTCGGGCCATGCCCTTGACTGCTACTCAATATTGCTACATTTTTTTTCTTAACAAGAAAACCAGAACAAATATCTCCAATCTGATTTGTTAGCTTTAGGTCCCATTACTGAGAAAAGGAAACAGAGCAAGGTGAAATCTTCTAGGTTTAACCCACAGGTATTTCTTAAACATCTAGAAAGTTTTCAGCAGAGATAAAAAGCATAACGGATGATCTCTGATCTCTGCCTTGAGAAGGTAAGAATCTTGGGGGAGAAAAAATAACCCACATAAAGTGATAACAAGTAGAACAAAACTGAAGAGAATTAATGGAAGAAAAATATACGGTACACACTCCATCCCTGAGATGATGGGCCCTGAGGTGGACAAAGTGACCAGCAGATTTAGAGGAGAATAAATTTGATCTCAGTCTGGGGGAAAATGGCATCTCTGTTATATCCTCTTTGTCTAAACAGAGATCACTCTAGACTTGCACATACAAATGAATCACATTTTAAAACAATGTGAAATAAACATATATACCTAAAGTATACAAAACATATATATTTGGCCTTAGGAATAAATATAAAGCAAACACAATATAATTCCCTCCCAGGTAAAGAAATCACACATAACCGGTTCTCAGAATCTCCCCATGTGCCCTTCCCAATCTAAACCCCAATGAAGCACATTTGATAAACTTTTTGACGTGAAAAACAAAAAACTACAAACAAGGGCCCAACAATTCTATTCCTGGCGGTTTAGTGATGTTCTGAATTAGAAGTGGCTTCAGGCAGAGACAAAGTAGAATTCTAATTGTGTCTTAAAACACGGAAAGCTGTGCCAGTAATCAAGCTAGCCTCCACTTAGCTAACCCTGCACGCTATCTATCTCCCAATGAAAAACTGATCAGCAAGGGGTTTCTTAAGTAACTTTCCAGATGTCACTGATTGAAATATCCCTCAGCCAGCGTGACAAATAGGGGAGAGCGGAGTGAAGGGCAGGCGTGGGACACACAGCAGCCCAGCCCACCTGGGCGGCCCCCCTCAGCAGCAGGCCCCTGAGGCTGCAGGGTCCCAGTGCACCCAGCCGGAGGGCAGGGAGCCCATCCTGCCCCAGGCAGCTCCAGTCCCCCCAGCTGGGGCTCGTTCAGTTTAAGGACTGGAACAGTCATAGTTTCTGAAACACATAGTAACAAGAAAAGCCTAATTAGAGAGCAAAGGGTAGAAGTTTAGCAGCTCTAATAAATATGACGTGCCGAATGCATTATCTGTTTGGCAGAAAACAAATTATGGAGTAATCTGCAGTATTCAGACAGTCTAATTTATGGCGGCTCATTTAAGGAAACGCTTTAACCCAGCCTTTCGAGATCATAAAGCACATTTTAACAAGTACAAGCATGATTTTCTGGAATGTAAAGAGACCTTTAAGAGATGGAAATTTTCTGGAATATATTGGGACAATTTTAATGTGTTTTAAAGATTAATTCGTTCACAAACACTATTCTAGCCACTTGCTATTACCAAATGATGGGGAAAACATCCCTTCATATGTAAGTAAATGGAAAACTGTTCTTTGGACAAATGTTTTATGGGACTCTTTTGATCCTTGATAGCTGTTGCTTAAAAGCCCTCAGTTGTCTTCTGTTGTGCGAAAGAAAGCCAGCTTTCCATACCTGCCTCAGCTCTCCCCTACTAATTAGTCTCCAGCCACAGCGGCTTCACTTTCTGATGCTCCACCAGGCTACTTCGGGTCCTGGGATCTTAGCCTCGGCTCCTTGCTTCTGCCTGTAAAGCTCTTGCTCAAATCTCGTGACTGATTTCTTATGGTTTCGTTTCAGTGTCTCCCCTGCAGAACTGTCTTCTCTGACCACTCTCTGTTCGAGGTTGTCCAGGCACACTCTTGTACACACACGTGAGTTTCTTCACACGCCCATCACCCACCTGAAATGAGCTCAGCTGTTTACTTATTCCATCTCTCCAATTAGAAATACATTCCATTGTCTTGTTATTTCATCTTTGATCTCCGTTGCCAAGGATAAAACCTGGCATATTAGGTGCCTGGCATATTAATATAAATATAAATATGTGAATAAATAAATGCAGAGAAATAGGTAAGCCTCAGTTCCAGAACTGTGAAATACAGTTCATTGTCACAAGGTACATTTTAGAAATGAAATATTCTTAATTTACATAGAAAATAGTACCAGTACTCCTAGTAATGTCTTCTTTGTTTGTATAATCGTAACAACTTTCCTACGATTGAAAACATATTGAAAGCACACGTTGCCTTTCTCTTGCCAGTGGGAAAATTAAGGTCCTGATTGGCCTCTGTATTTGTTCAAGTTAGGGCATATCCAAGATAAAACCAAAGTTAGAATTCAATGATCCCTGAAACCCTAAATTTATCTCAACCCTGGATTGATCTTACCACAATTTTTTTCTGGCTGGAAACATACAAAATAGATGATAAATGAAGAAATAGCAACATAATATCACAGTGACTTTGTAATAAGAACAATTAGTAAATTTGCTCTGAATTATTAATTTTTTAAAGTACTTTTTTTCACCTTAAAGTGAAAGTGAATATTGGCCTTTATTACAATATATGCAAATTAAAAATTGAATCTCACTTCAACATTTTTTTCAACTTACATTATCAAAATGACTTTCAATGATTGAAGGATAGTCAACTGTCCAGATTAAAGTATAATTACTATTCAGTTGACTATTTACATGATTGCTATAAATTGAGACATTACACCAATAGTGTGCTTGATATGCAAACCACATTTGTCTCAGTATCTAAATATAATATTTCCCATCATTATATTATGCATCTTAGTGATCCTGAGGAGAGCCAAATAATGAACTACTTCTCAAACGACTAAAACTAACTCCAGGTGCTTATTCTAAATGTTAGCATGTGGTCATTTTATTTTTATATTTATCAGTCCTCCCACAATATTTCAATCACAGAGGTGACCAGTATCAAGCATTCTACCAATAGTTACAGGAAGGCTCTGGACTATTTATCCCACATTGTCTATACGTGGCCAAACAAAACAAAATAAGAGTTGGCATTTTTATTGCTTTCAAAAGAGTTAATAAAAATCATTACATGTTTAATAGGTTTAATCCCTTTGGAAATCCAATAATCCATATACAATTTGTTTTATAAGTCTTTCCCCTTTGCCTCCTCGATTGGACCTGATACTGGATAATGCTTCTGTGGATAGTCCTACGTGCTTCTAGTTCTCGTCAAGGTCCATATCTCGTCTTGCCTTAAGGGGAACATGTTTCTGCAGGTCTAGTTTTTGCTCATTTTAGCACACCTCATGGTCTGAGGTCATGGCTACATGCAATTGATTTGACCATTTTAATTCCTTGGAGCCTCTAACCAGTTAGTATAAACAGTTAGCAATGGAGCAATTTGTTATCTCACCAATAGAAACTATTTAAATACTTAAATCAATGATCTGAATGTAATTCTTGGACTTCATCATTTATTTCCTCAAACAGTACATCACATACTCCAGATTTCATGATGGCAGTCTTGTTTAAAAAAGTTATTGTAAACAATACAGAAAAAATAATTTTAGCACTTTAAGGAACATTATTGTTAACAGCCAGTATTTAATTTCTCACACAATTTCTAAGGGTCTTGAATCTATGAGCAGTTTGGCTGGGTGTTCTGTTACAGGGTCTCTTATGAGGTTGCAGTCAAGCTGTCAGCTGGAGCTACAGTCACCTGAAGGCTTGACTGGTCTTTAGGATCTATATTCAACCTCACTCACATGGCTGTTCAAAGGCAGCTTCGGTCCCCCTGGATGTTGACTTTTTTATAGGATTTTTTACATGGCACCTGACTTTTCTTGGAGCAAGAAATGATAGAGAGGGAGAGACCAAGATGGAACCTGTAGTGTGTTTTATAACCTAATCTCAGAATTCATAGATCATCATTTCTCTTCTGTTCAATACCAGCCCTGGTACAACGTGGGAGGAGGTTATACAAGAAAGCACACCAGGAGGTGGGGATCCCTGGGGCACCTCTGGCTGGTTAGCACAGGGGGACTTGTAGAGAGTATTTTGTAGTCAATAGCCAAGAAAGAATTAAGGACAGCAGCTGCTAAGTGACAGAGCGTTTTCCACCTTCTCTTATTTTCGTGTTCTGCTATTTACCTCCCTGAAGGAGTCAGAAGGAACAGAGATCGTTGGAGAGAAGGTGGGTCAAAGAAAAGAAAAAAAGATTGATAAATGTCCCTTGTTTCAATGCTGATCAACAAAAATACAGAGGTGTGACATGGTGAAAAAATAGAACCTTTGAGTTTGATAAAAAACGAAAGTTTCTGTTTGTTTTGCTTAGTTCTTATTATGCAAAAGTAGAAAGGTATAATGTATCGGTTTCAACAATTGTCAACATTTTGCTTTCTTCATGGACCTATTCTGTTTTTCTTGCCATCTTCATTTTTCTCATGCCCTACAATTTCTTAGCCTTTTCTGATAAACATAGCCCAGACTCCTTCCTGTCTTCTTAACTTTTAGTAGGTTTCCATAGAGCTCAAGCCCTAGGGTCTCATGATAGTAGGATGCTGATCTCTGCTGTTTTCTGGAGGGTCTCAATAGTAGTCGTCATTGACTGTTCAGGCTCTAAGAAGGGGCAAGGAAGAGGGGAAGGAAAGGGGCAGACCAGAAAATGGATATTCATGTGAAGAGGCAGCCTCTCTGGAATAAAGAGAAAGGTTATGGGCAACTCGTGCTGAGGGATGTCCAATGCACAGCTGCTCAAGGCCTAAGAGAAATTTCATAGTCAAAGTGCAAGAGAGATCGAAATAGTCTGTACACTGAAAAAACCTACAAGTAAAAGTCAAGAGTAGGTGTTCATCCCATATCTGCTCCTAATTTGCAATGTGACCTAGGTCAAATCAAGTCATTTCTCTGGTCTCCAGGGCCTTCCTCTGCAAAAATTAGCAGGAAAAATTGACAAGCTAATTCCAAAGTTCATTTAGAAAAGTGTCTTTCAATTTTTTAAAAATATCATTGTTATTATATTAATTTTATTACACCCTAAGTAGACTTTTTAATTTCTAATTGTATCCCCCAAGAAATATTAATACCACAGATAGAGAACATATCTATTTAAGTATTATATGCATATCTATTGGCACTTATACGTTAAAAAGTTAGATTGTTTTCTCCCCCAAGAACAAATTTTCTTGGGGGTGATACTCCCATCAAGAATGCATAATTGGGAATGTAAATGGTAGAAAATAATGTGAAAAAATACAGAGCACAAAAAACTGTGAAAGAGCACCATCCCAACCTAACAATGAAGCACGCTAAAAATTACATTAACTAAAAGAGTGTGTTGGTGTAGCAATAAACAATGGAGAACAGCATCTTAAATGGATTCCCGTATATAAGGAATGTTTAGGAATTTATTATGAGCACCTTGGCATTTCAACATTAGTGAAGAAAGGGGAACTATTCAAACCAGCAATTTGGGGAAAATAGACACCCATTTGGGAAAATAAGCTAAGATCCCTGCATCATCTGAATAAGTGAATTGCCAGTGGATTAAAGAGTTAAATACATAAAGCAATTCCAGAGGTTCCGGACTCCCGGCTATGTTAATCAATTCTTGTTTGGGGATCCCACATGGACAGTATAAATTTATGCCCTGTCAACCTGCAGGGCATAGGGGTTTAATTTCTCACAGGAGACCTTTCCCTGTCCACTGAAAGCCCAGGGGAGATGAGCTTCAGGTCAGAAGGTCTTCAAGGATTCTAGCTTAATGAGAAGTGCTCAGCTATAGCCACCTGCTTCTCACCTAGGTCCTGGGAGCCCAGCACCACTCACACATATCCCCTAAGTGAGCCAGCATTTGGAAACCTGCCACACAGGAGGCCTCAACCAGCCACTCATGCTGGCTGCACTCCCAGGTAAGCAAGTGGCATTGCTCCTTAGGCCCAGCACCAGCACCAGCACCAGCACCACCCTCCACACCAGTCCTAACAAAGAATAGGCATATATCATCTCAGCACTGTTATAAAAATAAGAGAGTGAGAAGGTAAATATTTCTTCACATTATTTATGAAAACAGTCTTGATCTTACAGACCCCTGAAAAAATCTCAGGGGCCCATAGAGTCCCCAGACCCTACTTAGAGAAGATCCCACTTTGGGAATAGCTGTTCTAGTTGAATCTTCAACAAGAATTTGTAAGGTGAGTAATATTACTATTCCTCTTTCACAGATGTGGAAATTAATGTCTGGAGTTGTCAGGGAAGTTGCCTCAAGTTACTACAATTCATAAGTGGAAGAGTCAGAATTTGAGCTGAAACCCAAACCCTCAACTGCTGCGCTGTATTGCCTTTACACCAGCCTCTGCCTCCCTCCGGGTCCTGTTGCACTGACCACGTAGAGGCCAACGACTGCCCTTGTCTGTCTTGCCTGCTTTACTCTTTATTACCTATCTACCTGCTATGGCCATTTATAATTCTTCTTTGTATCTCTTTTAATGATAGTGTCTGATAATGTACTTTGAATAAAATCATAGGCATTTTTACATTCACTCGAGTAACCTTTAGACTGAAAACTAACTTTTTCAATGATTACTTCAACACCTACCATGGCCCCAACTATGTGATACCTGGTTTCTTGTCTTAAAGCTGAAAATAGCCATAGGTAGCCCTTGCAATCGACTCTGGAGTGAGTGGTGTTGGAGATGCAGTCAGAGAGGCACAGATCTGGGGCTGTTCAAACACTCTGCCTGTGATTCAGAAGTACGCCAGTATATGCGAAGTCCACATTCTTAGCAAAGCATCATTTCCTTTTCTGTATTAAGTTCACATCAGATGGCTCTACATTATACATTGTCATATGCTTGGAAGGTCTGTTCCCAACCTTTCAGTTCAACCACATAAATATCCATAGGTCCTTTGTGCATTCAACTGAGAACATCAATTATTTAATAGACCTGGAACATGAGAAGTAGGAAAGAAAATCCTTGAGCTCATAGATCTGACAATATTTCACTATGGCCCACCTCATTCGAAGGCTTGCCTTAAGGAACAAACACTTGGCTTATAACTTTACCATGAGTTGACTGTTGAAAGTGATATTTTGTATATGCCCACACTCGTGATGGTCTGATGTGACCCAAAGGGTGAAGCACGGGGCTTTGGGGGCTGGAGTTTTAATCAGGAGAGCCACAGGATAGCCAGGCCGTTGTTTCACTCTAACGTTCTGAACAAGAACACGTGTGTGTAAAACACAAAGACAGGAGTAAGGAGGAGAAAGGGGAACACTTCCGTGCTTACTTTAAATCAAGTAAACTTACTAAATAATTCACTTTTCCAGGTTATTATTAAAGAGTGCCCTCATTCCTGTCCAGTCAACTTCTCGTCCTCGCTGCCATTACCCAGTCATTTTTTTCTCTCACGTAGATTTTGACCCATAGGTAGTCTTGAGTCAGTGGGAATTTTGTTGCTCTTAAGCTTGTCTCTCGGACAAGAAAGGAGCAAGACGGACCAGGGTTCAAGGTGACTAAACCTTGGGTAAAAAAGGTGAATCAGTCAACCTCAGAAGAGCTACCATGTTCAAAAGTTGCCCTACCTTACTCACGACCACCTTTCCAACCATGCTCTCTAATATGATCCCAGGACAGAATACCCCTCCCTTTCCTGGAGGAAATGTCTCTCTGTCAGAGCCCATCACCCTCGTGACGCCTAAAGCCAGATGACTCAGTTCCATTTGCATCACCTTCGTCACCTCCTGCTCTGCAAAATACAAGAAGATGGCCATAGTTCATGAAGGGTGAGCAGAAAAGTCCTCTAACCAGAGGTGAAATAGTAGTGCCTCCAGATGCCTTTCATAAAAAAGATAGAAAGGAGCCTGATACAAGACTATCAAAAACTGAAACAAGATATTAGAACAAAAAAGCAGGAAAAAGCATTATCTGATGAGAAAGTGCTTTTAAATGTTAAATATTAATAAGAAAAAATAGGTAACTGATTGGTAACTATTTTATGATGGTAATTCACTCAAATTTAAACAATCCAAGGAGACATGAAAATAAGTGGAAGTTTTCCAAGGAAATATTTGCATTGCACAGAAATGTAAATTATTTATATTTTTACCTTACTGCAAGAGAGCAGACATACAGTAATGTCTTCTAGAACAGTTTTGCCCTGAGCAATGTGTTTTGGAATGAAGACTGTATACGGTGAGTAATATGACCTTTAATACCCTATTCTCTGCCTCATTGAAGTTCAATTAAATATTTTCAACTAAAATACCAATTCTGGGGGAAATTACCATATTCATTACGAAACCTTCCCCCTTTCTAATTTCTATTGTCTGGAAAGGTCTGAGCATACTGCATTTCTAGTGTGACCGCAGTTTTGAGCCACTGGATCCACTCCGTAAGGCAGGCAAGATTTCAGCTGGCTGCTTATGGCCTTCTGCTTGAGCTGTGTCCCCAAAAACAATCCACACACCTATCTCGGCCTGACTTCTCATGATTTTAGTATTATTTTGTGTTAGTTTCTGGTGTAGAACACAGTGGCTAGACAATCATATACTTTACAGAGTGTCCCCCTGATATTTTCAGAACCCACCTGGCACCGTACATAGTTACTACAATATTATTAACTGTATTGTCCATAATGTCTTCCACCTTACTCTTCTACTTTGAACCCTACCCCTCCCATTAGACTTAAGGTTTTTCACTCCCCTCCTAAGCACGGCCTTGGCTTTGTGTTGCCTCAGTGAGTCAATCAAGATGCTTAAGTATAAGCAACAGAAATGACTCTGGCTGACTTCAGTAGAAAAAAAATATGTATTAAAGGTCTACAGACTAGTTCACAGGATCTCTGGGAAGTCCGAAGGCTTTGAGACGAAGCAATGAAGACTAACATAAAAAATCATAGCACAAAACTAATCTGGTGAAGATAAGTCTGCTGCTCCCATTAGGTGGTGGGTGTCACTGCTTGTCCTAGCAACACCACTGGCACTGGGCACAGGAGGCTTCTGTTAGAGGCCTCTGTGACTGAGCCTAGGCATAATCTCTGTCACTGCCCCAAAGCCGTGTCACATCACCTATTCAGGAAGCAGCAGGGTGGCTGGGCACAGAAGCTTCTGCATAACGTTGACCCTTAATTTCTGGATTTCTCCGAGGTTAACACGGCTGCTCCCTCTAAGTGCCCAACCTATCAATAGAGGAAGCCAGTGCTGAGTCTCAGAACGTCGCCTTTCCTAGAAGAGGGACAGTTAGACAGGACTAAGGCACAAAGAGTTAAACTAGCTTCTGGTCTTTTTCCCCACTTTTTCTCTTCTCTGTTTCTCTTTTCTTCTCTTTCCCTCTCTTATTACACCAATTAATCACAGGTAGGCTGGTAAGTGATGTAGCCGGCTTCGGCGCCTATAACTTAATCAAGACAGCAAACCAACCAGTCCTTTCATTAGGATTTCATTTCAAGAGATATTCTCTCCATTATATAGCTCTTCTGCTGAAACAACACTAATGAATTATAGTGTCGGACTCTTGTTTCTTCTTGGCAGAGTCTGAGTTGGAAGGTGATAAACCTCTGTATTTTATTCCCCCAATCCCCATGGTGACAGCAAAACCTTGGAAGTGCTGCTTGAGAGATTTATGCATTTCCTGAATGACGGCATCTGGTGTTCCAGAGTCACATTTTTCTCCAGAGAAATTTAAACTATCAACGTACAATTCATACACACATGCAGTGGGTGAAGATAGGAAAGAGAGAGGCAATGAGAGAGAAGAGGCTAAGTCCAAACCAACTGTATTAGTCGGGGCTGGTTAATTGCAAGTGACAGAAACGCAACTCAAAACAGGTTAAGGGAAAACTGGAGTTTCTTGACTTGTATAACTGGAAAGAGCAGGGGTGAACAGGGCTCAGATGATACGACCAGGTTGTCCTCTGTCTCAGGCCTTTCTTTGCTGCTCGCTGTCGCTAGCCTCAGGCCCTCCTAGCAGGTACTGGCTTCTTGTGTGTGATGTGTGTACTGGGGGACCCATGGCCACAGATAGTCTTAGGTTTACATCTTCTCAGCTTAGCAACCCCGGGTGTGGGGCGGGGAGAGAGAGAGAGAGAGAGACTTAATTTTCCCAGCATTTGTCTAGAAAATCCTCAGGGAAGGACTGATTGGCTTAGCCTAGGTCATATGTCCATCTGGGACTTAGCATTATGGTCAGGGGAAAGGGTCATTTTGATTGGCCAAACCGGGGTCACGTTCTTATATCTGTGATCAAGAAATGAGGTAGTGTAGCTGAAAATCTCACTAAAACTACTTAAAGGAGGGACAGAGTGGTTGCCTAAAAGAAATGAGATGCAGCCTGGCCGGAATGGCTCAGCAGCTGAGCAGCAACCTAGGATCCAGGAGACAGCGGCTCAGTTCCCGGTCAGGGCACATGCCTGGGTTGCGGGATCGATTCCCAGTGGGAGGGGGTGCAGGAGGCAGCTGATCAATGACTCTCTCACCATTGATGTTTCTCTCTCTCCCTCCCCTTCCCTCTCTCTGGAATCAATGAAGATATTTCTTTAAAAAACAAAACAGAAACAGGATGCAGTTCCAGATGACAGGGAGTAAGAGGTGCTGGCTCTACAAGACGCCTGCTCAGTGCTGTGCTGGTAAGCATTTAACCACCATTCTCCTCTCCCCCTGCCCACATGCAAAATTCCTGCCTGGTGTGCAGCATTTGCCTATTTCTGTAGCGAGACTGCTGCTAAGACGGCCAATGTCAAGCTACCTATGTGACATCACTGAGCATGGAGTTGGGAAGATAAGCACAGCAGCATCTCATTTTATAGTTTTTTTCTCTATATAGATACAATAGAAATAGATAACCTCAAGGGCATATATCCTAGTAAAATGCAGTAAAGTAATTGGTGGTAATGAGTTTGAATATTTACTACCTTTGTTTTTAATACAATTTGTTTTATTGCAAGTTTATACATAATTTCATTTGTAATAATTTCTGGGTTCAACCACGGGCTCACAGATATCCTGAAAATTTTACAAGGGGCCATACCAGCTGGCTCCAGCACACCACACAAGATTAAAACAAAACCAGTCAAAATATGATATAAAATTAATCAAAATGACCACACACACACACTGAGGCAGCCACAGTGGGAGGAAGGAATTGGTACCTTTTTTCAAAATGAGTTCGGATAACTGCAGTCTCCAGGTGCATGATGCCTCCTGGGTCCTGCCTGTGCCCACCCTGGGAGGCCTGGATCTGCAGCCTCATCTCTGCCCACTTCTGGCTCCACGGTCCTGGGAGTGTAGGTAGGTATCAGTTATGCCGTGAGGGAGGAGAGGACCTGGATACAAACAAAATCTGCCTCTGCTCCCTTCCCTTAGTCAAATCACAGTCAGTCCAAGATTGACTCAGTTGCAGGGTTTATTGTATTTAATTTCTGTTAATACCCCACAACAGATAACCCTAAAGTTCATTCTCTCCTTCCTTCTTTCCCCCTTCCCTCCCTCCTCTCCCCCATCCTCACTTTCTCCTTTCATACATTGATAGCCTACTATGTGCCTAGAACTGTACCAGAGATAGAATCTAAGTGTGGTTATAAATGTAAAATGCCACCTTAACAGACCCAGTGAACATATATCCATATATTTGTCATATAATAATACATCTGAAAATGGTGCTATTGTTAACAATATTATGTGTCCTATAATCCTCACCATCTGTGGGATATGTATTTCTTATTGCACAGATGGCTTATCTCGAATTAAACATAAATTTCATCTAAAGCAAGAAAATCCAGTTTCTTATTTTGGGTGGTACGGCCTGATTTTTAAAATCCCATGCTCAGAAATTATCTCACATTGGGAAAGACATCTGGTCACTTACCTGGTAAATATAGGGCTCCCCACAAAGTCCACCCCGATGCATGACCACATATGCCAGATTTGCCGAAAGAGGTCCTGCAAAGCCACGAGGCAGCTGCCGAGCTGCTCAGATCCTCCCCCTCCCTGTATGTTCTAAGTCCCTCAACGTCTTCCTATTTATACAAAAGGCGCTTTCTTCTCTGGCCTCCAAGCAGCCCAAGTCTATGCCTGCTTTCTTCATTTATTTATAAATAAGCACGGTGTTATATTTTTTGCTTCTTTTACATGATGCTCTCAAATGCTTTTCCAGCCTCGAGTTTATTCCAGTTTCTGTAGCCATTTCCTTGCCACGCGTTTGTCATCCCGAGTTCTGAACAGACCAAGGCAGAAGCAGAACAGACCAAGGCTTCTGGTGGAAGCACCTGAGCCCAACCAGTGAGACTTTAGCTCAAGAGGAAATTTCTTAAAGGCAAGCTCTGATTTTCCTTGCATGTTTTTTCTAAGATTCTAAAGGTAAAACAGAGAAATAATAAAGCTATCTCAAAAAAATCTCCCTCAGAGAGGACCGTTTCTGGACCAGTGCCCCAGGGCAGGTCGCACCTTTATAAGCAGAGGCTACTTTTTTTGTACACCGTTTTTATTCGATGCTCCTCTCCACGACTGTTTGGAAATAGAGGGAAACAGGTTTGATTGGGTAAAACCAAAAGGCACATTCGTTATCCAGGAATAACGGCTATCGAGCTGAGCCTCCGAGGCCCATCCCACAACCAACACACCTCTGCTTCATCTCCTCTCCTGTTTTCAGTTTATAGTCACTGTAAATACATCGGTGCAGAAAAGTTACCGGAATACAATGACCAGCTGGCACTTCTGACCGGAAGCTGAGCTGAACAATTTCATCCCTTCCCCACTGTCATCAATTCAGATAAGGTTGGAGCCTCGGTTATTAGTCCCCAGATGACATTTAATTACAGTTCTAATTGGAGGCCTCCTGGCTTTTCTTCTAGATCGAGGTATGCTCACTGAAGCCTTGGCAAATGATGTGAAGTTCACTAAGTTAAAGAATATCATGCCCATGCTTTTGGTTTGTTTATGTCTGTGGGTAACAGAAACGGCTTATATTTCTCTTCCCATCCCTTGTCCTTCAAAATTAGGAAATAACTGAACTAGCTTCTTTACTGCAGAACCCAAATTGTATCAGGAAAACATCATCTGCTAAAGGGTATTTCCTACAGGGGTGGTCAAGTGTACACCCAGCATATGCACAGCAAAATTTGTGTTGCCAGTTCTGTTTTGGATTCTAATAAGGCGCAGGAGTGAAGAGTCCGACATATGGCTACGAAGCATGTCAGAAAATTGTTGGATATTATGTATTTACTATTGCTCATCATAGTATAGTTTTATTTTTTATTTTCTCATTAAAAATTTTAATGACTACTTCTTAAGGGTCAGAGTGACCATTCTTGGTTTTTCTCTCATTAAATTTTTCTTATGTGATTTTTTTTTTTGTATAATTAACATTTTGGGCCCTTTTAAATGAAAGTTTATGACACAAAAATGTACCACCAGGGTCTTGTTTTTCATTTTACATTTCAGGTTTAAAAACACCAAGTTATTTATATATAATAATACATTTTCTAATGTATTTTTTTCATAAGCTCCACTAAAAAAAAAAAAAAAAAGGACCTTATCTTTCTATCAATGAACTTTTGCCACCTAATAGAGCTCTGGTACTTAGTAGCTACTCAAATATTTGCTGAATGACATTTGACAGAATGCATATAGATTTGATATTTTATAACTATGTTGGCCTGTTACATATTTGTTTATGGTGTCATACTAGTCAGGATAATTAATGCCAATTTTTAAATTATTTCTTATTTATACATTGTATTTGTTCTATTAAATATGGGTCTTAAGATAAATGAAGGCTGATGTAGGAAATAAAATGTATCTACTAAAGTATTGTGAAATAAAATAAATGGGTTACCTTGGTGGGGAATTTACACTTTGAAGGATAAACCTCCATATTAAATAAGAAAACGTGCACCTGCAGGTTGCGTTTTACCTTACTCTTTATAAAACATTCAAAAGATTTTCTTACCACTGACATTGATAGCGGGCAGTCTCAGCTCCCTCAGTCTGTGAAACAGGGATAACAGTCTGACCTATCCCGCTGGGTTGCCGGAAAGATAAGGTGACGTCGGCATCTGCTTCTTTCTGCCTGGGCTGGGCACATGGTAAGAGCCCCCAAAGCAGCTGTTATCTTGCTTCTCTCCCCTCCCCGCTGCCGGGCCCTGGCTTGCTGCTGTGATGCGACGTGACCAACAGCTGTGGCGGACGGTGGGTCCCAGGGGCTGACGAGGGGCTTCCCTCGCGTGTCTGGCTGAAGATAAGAACAGCAGATGCTCTGCTACCAAACAGAAAGCTAGTGATCTCAGACCAGGAGAGGGTGGTTTCATTCCAGCCACAGCAACGCCTGGGCCATTGCATGGGCCTTGGGAGGGTGCAGCTCCTAACGCAATCTCCAAGCAGCTATGGTCTCCCCCTGTTACGCAGGAGTGGGGGCTAATTAGCCGAGGGGCTTAGGCATGTTGCAAAACAGGGCTGTGCTCCTTCCCTCTGGCTCCTGCGCCTGCATCACACAGGCACGATCTGATCCCGAGAGGTTGCAATACCCAGCTTCCCACGTGGACAGCTTCGCTGCCAGTTTACAAAGCCAAGCAGCCCAAAGGAGCATAAAGGAAAAGATTATTTGAAGCCTGCTTCTGTGACCAGTAGAGACTTCACGTGAGGAAGGACATGTTGTCCTTTCCCGATGCCTCATAAACAATCGGGCAGGTACGCAAGAGAGGGGCTGGAAATTGCCTCGTGGCCTTGTCAGCTCCCCGTTGTCTCTGCTCCTGACCGCTTTAGGCACTTAGTGTAAGAAAAATGAGGTTGAACACTCTCCCTATAAATCAGGAAAGCAACCCAGTGTCCCTGAGGGGCCCAACGAAGGTGGAATTAAATTGTAACCCAGGCGCTTCATGGAATAAACTGGAAGGGTAACTTGCAACAGCAACAGGTTCGGCTCCTGGAGAACTGTGCTCACCTGTCCTGCAAGAATGTTCATTGTGCTGCGCAAATAATAATCTCCTTCCTATCAAATCAGCAATTAGACCATCGAATGATTAATCTCACCCTTCATTTGAATTGTGTAATCCACCACTTGCCCTATAGTTATTTCCTTCTCTAAATAGACACAGTCTTGGAGACCTGGTCATAGTTAGACCTCGGATGTCAGAAGATAGACTTTGGCTCTCTATTGTTTTCATTTTTCTTGGATAGAGGAGTAGGTGGAGGGTAGTGCAAAGTTCAGGGTTTGAGCTCACACATCTGAGTTTGACATCCATGTTTACTTATAATGTGTGACTACGGGGATGTTGCTTACACTCACTGGGTCTCTGGCTCTTCATCTGCAGAGTGAGAATGATGACTGTCCTGCTGCCAACTTTCAAGGCTGTTGTGAAGATAAAAGTAGTAGAAAACCTAGGTTTGGAAGGAGGGAGCCACTAGTCATTGTTGTTGTTATTAGAAGTGGGTATTGGAGCATTTAAGGAAAATGTAACCATTCAGTTAAGTATTTGAACTCACAGGGATAAGAGTATGAAACTTAATTCCATCGTTTACTAGCTGAATGGCACTAGGAACTCATCTGAGGCCTCTGAACCTCGGCTTCCTCATCTGTAAAAGGAGGGCAATAGCAGTGACCCCACAGGGCTGTGGGGTTTCGGGGAAATACGTGTATCAATAACGGGGCCTCCAGCCAGTTCCCTTTGCCTGCTGCCTAAACGGCACTGGCGTGGGCATGTAGTGCAAAGAGCGGTCACCTTGTAAACATGCCAGGGGCGGCAGCAGTCCCCCATCAAGCCTCTGAAATGTCATTTGCCTCCTTCCACTTGCCCCTCCCTCAAAACCAAATGCTAAATTCTTATTCTGGGCAATCACAACCAAATCAAAATCTAATCATAAAGGTGAGCCAAGAGAAGAACGTTAGGGAATTTTTTTTAAGTTTAATCTTTCTAAATACTAATAAAATCTACTGACCAGGCTTAGAAGCCCGACTCCACCAGTAACTGAAGGACATAAGTAGATATTTAAACCCTATCAAATGGGTCTGTTGACTGCAGTAGATACTATTCACTCTTCCTTGCAAGTTGATGTGGAAACAAACTCAGTCTCTTTTATTTGGACACCATCCTCTGTTTAGTTTTATGTATTTTCAGACTTTGGAGAGAAAAAGGAATTTTTATCAAGCTTTGCTCTCTGGCATGTTGATGCAAAGAATGCTGCAGGACTAGCCCCTAAATTCAATTTCTGAGTTCATTCACATTTACTCCTAATAAATTTAGCTAATTAGATTAATTGCGTGGCTTTTTAATGGCAGACTAAAGCTATTAGCTTAATTCTAAATTTGATTATATTTATTTCTATTTTGGAAGCAAATTTGTAAAAACTTATCACATCAGTGCTTCTGGGGGTTAACTGTTAATGATATTAAATCAATTGCCTTTTAGGTGCTTTTCTTATTGGTGCGAAACAAATTAGGCCCTTTTGGCACAGGGAGGTTTGGCCTCACGTACACGGACTATTGATAGGTGACTGTGTTCCTGAAATTTTCTGCTGATCTCGAGTGCTCTTAGTAAATCTTGTTAGTGTTTATAAAGCATTTTGAATGAGATCCCCCCACCCCAACTATCCTTTGCTGATCCATCCTATGCTTATAAAGTTTAGATTTGGGTTCTGTTGTGATTGCCAAGAGGAGAAGTTAGCAATTGGTCCTTGGGAAGGCGACAGGTGGAAAAATGAAATTTCCATCTGAATTCCAACAACTTGAAATGGTTGAAAGGGTCATTCATAGAAATCCCAGATTTCTAGGTTATCTCAAGTGAAGAGATAGATGGAAGCAGTGTTGGCCTGAATACGGAGAGCAGTTTTTACCTTCTTCGAACACCGCCATGGTGTTTGGGACTTTTTAATACCGCATTTTCCAAGGTGTAAGAAACTATGAGGACAGGAAAGGAAGGGGAGCCCTCCTGTCCCCCACAAGAGTTCTGATTGGTCTTCTGTCTTAAAACATCTTAAGAGTAATGATATATGGGTTAAAATTGCTCCTTTAATAGTGTGCGCGTGTGTGGTTCAGTTTAACAGTCCAGGCCTGTGACCCAAGTGGCCAACTTTGAGTGCTCTTTCTGTAAAAGACCCTGATGGCCTGATGGCAGTCAAATAAGGATGACCACCAACACATACATGGGTGCATGTTTCCTTTACCTATACTTTCACCTATAAAAGAAGCTATTTGTTTACTGTTCCCAGTACTTTTGTTTTTCTATGCTTCTCTATTGACAGTAAAATCTCACTCAGGATGCAAACTCTCCCTGAAAAAGGAACCATGGGTAGGCATTGGCATCTGGGATAGAAGACAAAAATGATACCACAGTAGTCGTGGAAATAGTTGTGATAGTGGTCAACACAGAGCACTCACTACATCTGCGCCCACTGCTTTTAGACTTGGTCACACTCCATCCTTATAATGCCCCTAAGAGGTAAGCACTGCAGCCCCATCCAAAATCCTGAAATCCAAAGGGTTCTGAAATACAAAAAGGTTTTATTGGGTTCGTGGCAAACTCACTTGATAGCAAAATCTGACCTGAATTGATGTGAGACCTATTTATGGTCTTTATATCAGTTGGCATGAATATCCAAATGATATTGGTGTAACTATAGGGTGTTTGCCCAAACCTCAGGGATACATCTACGTAAAATACAGTATAAGAACCACTGAGCTATCTAACATCTGAAAACTCTCAAATCTGAAATACTTCTGATCTAAAGATTTCAATGAAGAGTTTATGGACCCAACTAAAAGATTGACAAAATTGAGGCTTTATGAGGTTTATAAAACGTTTCAGGTTCAAAAACAGCTTTTACGTATAGAATCATTTACCCCACCTACCTCATATGGATTAAATGATTATTGGTGGGGATATGGGCGCAATTGGTGAGGGCAACAGTCATGTGTCGACAAAGTTAAAGAGTTATTTTTGTTTCCCAAACCTTGACCACTGCTCTGACTATAACCAAAGATTATAAATGAGACAAAACAAACATAAGCAACTCTAATGGCATGATTTGTGATAGCAAGGGGGTCGTTATAGAGCCCGCCTGAACACTTTCAATGACCATGCCTCCTGGGTATGGACAGTTTCAATCATTAAATGAGGTCCATTTCCTTGTAACTTATACCATTTGTCCTGGCTTTAGCATCTAGAGGATAGCAGAAAAGAGGAGGCATTGGGTGATTGGGTTTCTTCAGGATTTTGTATTTCAAGCACAAGAGAACCTACTCAAAATAGCTCACACAAAGGGGGGAAGCCGGGGCTATTAGTCCTCTTGGCTCACCAAGTTCTGGATTTCAGGATCTGGAGTGTCACCAGTTACTATTCCTCCATCACTTTCTCTGGGCTTTCAAAGTCCCTTTTTTCTTCTTTCCTGAACATCTGCTTCTTTCTAAATTTTGTAGGCTGGATTCATCTGGCAGGCTCCAGTAATACAGACTTACCATTAAGCAAGCCTTGATCTTGTGGCCAGTTCCACTTTCCCCAGCCATCTGACTGCAGTTTCTCTCCTTGGGTACTTGAGAAAGGGGACCTGAGACATGTGACCCTTGGCACAGATAGTTGGAACGAAAGGAGCCGGGTCATTTTATACAGACATGGCCTCCAAGTGAGCATCATTCAGCAGGTGTGTCTCTGGTCACTTATAAAGTAGGACCTAGGCAGTGCCTTACGCATACATTTTCAGTATTTGTGCCAGAAACTTTCCTGGGCACTTTACCTTCTTTAGCATATTTCTTTTTTTTTCTGGAGCAACACAAAATATATTCATCTCTTTCATCTAACAAATATTCAGCTAGCGTAGGTGTTCTTATTTCTAAGAACTTCAAACAACATTTGTGCAACACATTCTCTCCTAGTTACACTCCAACTTGCCAGTGCTGCAGAAAGAATTAATGTAAACTTTAAAACTTTACCTTTAACCCTAAATGAAGCATCTGTAGCTGTGACAAAATAAATACATCAATGTTTTCTGATCATGAAATGCTTCAGATTCTGCAAATCTTTTCTGGATAGACATGGGCGCCAGCTGTAGACATTAATGGATGGTCTTTACAAAATTTTGCATCTATCTTTATTTTTTAAAATAACAAATGCCTTTGATTCGTTGTGACAGAAATATAAATGACCCCTTTTATGATAAAAAGATCTTCAAAGCCTACTTGACACTCTCTTGCTTAGACTACATCCATATTACCACACGACAATCACAGGAGGAAGACTCAGTACATGCAGTTTGCTTTCATTTGTTCAGATGGGCCACAGGCAGGTACCTGCTATTTCTGAGGCTTTGCTACTTCTGGACCATGTCGAGAAGTTTATGTGAAATAGGAAAAAAAAAAGTTGATGGTTTAGGTGTCATCTCACTCTGGCTCAGTCTAGAAATGAATGAAGTCTTCAGAACAGGGGGGGAAAAAAATTTAAATCGTTTAAACAGCCTTGAAAACCTATCTCAAAAAGCTTGTAATTTGTTACCAGACATTCTCTTGGCCCTGTTGGGAAAAGCTTTTCTCTTAATTCACTTGTTTACTCCCCCAAAGCTTAGTTTGTCATTTAAATCAAAATGATTTAGATGAAGAACTTGATCGGTGAGAATAAATTTACAGGTTTTCTCCTGCACAGGATCTTATTTTTTAAGGTGATGAACTTAAAAATATGTTCTGTTCAATACTTGTGCTTCTCATTTCTCTTTTTAAATGATGGTGCAATGTTATGTCATTTACTGGTAAATCACGGCAGCATTTCATTCTGGAGGTGACACAATTTTTAATGGTCCAGAAAATGACACACATATATCAATCCAAACACATCTCACCTGCACTCAGGTACAGGGCAGTGTGGACTCTAACTGATTTCTCTCCCTTTTTTCCCTAACAAGTCTGGAAGAACCCTGTTGTGTTAGTGTTTTCTTTCTTTTTTTTTTTTTTTCTTCAGCTGTTGGCTTGTTTTAAGGAGCAAAGAGAGACAAAAGGTCAAAATTACAATAAGTATATTTACTTACGCATGTGAGAGACTTGGCAGATTAGCTACACTGTGGGATAGCAGATATTACCTGGTAATAATGGTTGTAGTAGTGAACTAATGTAGATTGAAGTAAACCTATAGCATATAAGACCAGAACAAAGTATTTCTCATAAATTTAATATACTCAGTTTCATTTCCAAAGAGTCTTAGAGTTAACGTGAGTACATGTCAGGGTACCTGGGAGGGGCGAAGTTGGTTCAATAAGACTGCTGCTCTTGTGTGTTGAACAACCGAAGCCTGCATCGGATTGAAAGCATGCTCAATCTGATGTGAGGTTTGCCTGCTAAATATCAGGGATCAGTCTGGTGTAAGGGCCCTTTATGTAGTGAATATTCTATAAAGAAAAATATTCCATAGGAGATGCCCATATTCTGTGTAGAGACATGATTAACAAAATATTGTGAAAAAGTTAGACAAGTTCATAGAAGATTCTGCTTTAAAACAAAGCTTTAATAATATAAATGCTTTTTGCCTAAGCAGTTCCACATCTATAAATTTCATGAATGTAGACTAATGCCTTCTTGCATGGATGTTCACTTTGGGGAGGGGAGAGAGAAAACAACAGATATGTTCAACACTAGGGGATGAAAAAATAAGTCTTGGTACATCTGTATAATGGGATCATATGTAGTCACAAAATTCCCAATGCTAACATAAAAATATTGAATGATATGATTTATCAAATGACAAAAGTAGGTTTGTAGAGTAGTGTATATCACATTTTAGCATTTTGATAGATACACAATATGTGTTCTATAATATTCATGCATGAGTAAATGCATAGGTACAATTGTGAAGGGACATTCCCTAAAATATTAACAGTGGAAATCTCTAGATGGTGAGCTTATAAGTGATTTAACACCTCTACTCCTTCTTAATTTTTCTGTGTATTTGTATTTTCTTAAATGAGGATGACTTATTGCTTGTGCAAATAATTTATAAATTTAAAATCAGGAGCAAAACAATAAATACATTGTGATCAAACAAAGAAAGTCACAAACTAAAATGCTGACAATGGCTACCCTAAGGAATGTACAGCGAAGGCTCTCATTTTCTCCTTTCTCTTGTTTACATTACCAAAGCTTTCTGTAATATATATCAGCCTAGAAAAAATATTAGTAACCGGTATGGACAGTCCTCGTGCCTCTGCTTTAAGCAATCTAAGTTTCACAACCCATGATAATTATAAAAATAATGAGTATTAACAGTAAGATACAAGAAGGACCAGGCTTCGAGGGTATCAATGAGCATATAAAGAAACCTTTGACCATTGGTGTTAAGAGCTAAGCCTTCCCCACAGTCTCAAATTACAAAAGATATTTTTTTGTGACTCACTTCTTAAGCAATGGCTCCCATGCCCATGACTCATTTGTTATTATGTTGGGAAAAGGAGGGATACGAGGTGTGTGAGGCGAGAACAAAAAAGAGAACAAGAAAAAGCTCTTGACCTTGAGGAGGTTGCGATATGTTGAGGCAAGATCTGACTACAACAATGAGTAGGATTTTATGCGTGGTTTATGGAAATTGGTTATATCAGAAGGGCATAATTAGATAGCATTTCAAAGGGAAACATAAACAAGGGCATACAAAGACAGTACAGACAAGTGTTGGGAAAAGAGGGGACTCATAAAAGCCCCTCTTTTATGTTACCCCTTGAAGAAGTTTCCTGCGCTGCTAAATCTCCCGTGAGAGGGTCAGTCGGCTTTAGCTGACTTCAGGCGTCTCCCAGGAGACTAGGAGATGGGAAGTGACTGGGCTCAGAATCACAGACAATATATATGCCCAGATCCACACCAACGTAAGTGTAACTCTTCTCTGTGTAAAGCAGGCATCCACTGAGCACTGGCTTTCAGCGCTTTCAGTTTGGAGATCTGAAGCAATATGCCCGCCAGTACCAACAGCACAGATTCCTTTCCCTAATGCTTGTGTTTTAATTTAAGGAACTAAAAAGAAAAATCAACCCTAAAACAATAGTGGATAAATTTCAGAACAGAGTTCTGGAATTAATTCATTTATACAATAATGTTACACTCTCTACGCTCACTCAGTGGAACAAAGTGCCCATCACCATGGGGCTTACGTTCTTGTATATGTGCGTGTGGTGAGATGTCTATAAAAACAGAGATGTGTTTATTATATGTGCTTGTTGTGATAAATGCAACGAAAGAAATGAAGTAGGACTGGGGGAATGTGGTCGTGGTGGGAGTCAGGTACACAACAGCCTGGAAAGGTAATTTTAAGCAGAGACCCGAAGAAAATAAGAGAGGAGGTGCTCAGATACCTTGGAGAAGAGGTTCCTAAGCAGTAGAAGAGCATGGAAGGGATGTTTGAGGTGGGGGTGCGCTTTGCGGGTTCTAGGAAAAATAAATAAGGAGGCCAGTGTAGTGAGAGTTGGATGAGTGACGGGAGAAAACAGTGGATGGCGTGGGAGCTTTTCGTGCTGAATGGGTTGGGAAGCCATTGGAGGACAAGTAGAAGAATGACTTGATCTGACTTCGATTCTGAGAGGCTCCCTCTGGCTGTGGGTAGGCAGTAAAGTAAAGGGTACAAGCGTGGGCACAAGGGTAGGGATAGGAAAACCAGCTAGGAGGCTCTTGTGAAATTCTAGACAGGACAGGATGGTAGCTGAGACTATAGCAGGAGCAGTGAGAGTGGTGAGAGGAGGCTCGAGTCCAGGCATATTTGTCAGAATTTGCCGGTGGAAGTGGGCATCAGGGAAGGAGTCGAGGATGACTCTAAGGGTGGTGGCCTAAGCAAGAGTAAAATTGGATCTGCCATGAATTAAGACGACTTGGGGAGAAACAAATTTTGTATGACCCCTTAAAATGAAGCTAAAGCCTGAATTCAAAGGCATTTCCAGCCTTTGGCAAGACACATTGGGGTGCTTTCTGAAGTACACATTCAGTAGTTCTATTCTTAGACTCTGGAAGAGGGGTTCCTGCCTGGGGCTCTGCTCTGGCCCTCTTTCATCTATACCCCTGGCCATGGGGGGAGGAGTCCACGCAGCCAAGGGATGTGTTCATTCAGAGCATGCTTCAGGTAACTGGAATTCCAGGATTCTCTGTCCCATGGCCCTGAATCCACTTTCAAGGCTTGTGTGAGCATCCTCCCAGGGTCCACACTCCTGAGGCAGACCACACCCCAGTATGTGGCCCTCTGTGACAATGGTTGATGTTTGCAAGGTGTTTGAATGGAGCCTGTACATGTGGACTTGGGTATCCATACAAGTAGTCATGAGCCCCTCAAAGTGTAACCAGAGCCTAGGATAGGGAGAACAGGGAAGGAAGCAAGCTAAGTGCCACAGGTTGGGTCAGGGGTCATCATCCCCGTGCAGCTAGCTTAGAACTCTGACTCAGCCTACCGAATCATTACAAAGGTATATTTGCCAAGGTAGGAGACAGAACTGAATTTCTTGCCAGTCCATGAACTGGATTTAGAGAGTAAATTTTGGTATTTTACTTCATACGCAGTCTCTAGGTAGATGTGAGAAACTTAAAATAGAATTTAGTTAGGGACCTTGTCTTTAAAAGTTTCCTGGATCAGCCCTCTGTACCATTAGACACTGTTAAGCCTCCTGCCTTGGGAAGCACCCTGAGCATGCTGATCCCACCATGTGATAACTGCCTGCTTAGCCTGTGAGTCCCAGAGGGCAGAATCTAACTCTGGGGAAGCTAACAGAATGCCAAGCTAGTGGGTGATGTTTATGGGGGACAGGCAGGGAAAGAAGGGGAAGAAGGAAAGGAGGAAAGATATGATTGATCTGGTCATGAAAGACCTAGTAGAAAAGATGAAACATCATAGTGTTATCCATAACCAAGGGACAAATTGATCCATGCTCTAGATGAAGTACAAGTGCTAAGGCAGTTCAGCAGTGAAGATGGGCCTTCAATGCCTCCGACTGCCTGGCTCAGTGCCAGAGTACACAGCCGATGGTGGATGTCAGGTAACCTCTCTGCATCTGATCCTCCATCTGGAAAATGGGGCTAATAATACCTCACAGGGGTGCCGAGAGGATACATGAGATAATATATGCAAAAAATCTTTCACTTTTTCTGAAGAAAGACACTATGTAAACCTAAGGTATTATTATCATTCATTTTAACTCTGGAATAGCATCATCCTGTCATTTTTGATCCCATAATTACAATACATCAGGTAAGCACAGATTTTAAAATCAAGGGAACACTGCACAATGAACGGAGACATGAAAACTTTGTCACATGAGACCAGCCCTGACAACTTCCAAAGTGCCTCAGGGCTGCATCTATTTCCATATTAATCAAGCCACAGACATCATTAAAGGGAAACGCAAACATGTAGCCTGTGCTAGACTCTACCTCTCATTTGACAGATACACAAAAATCATCTGTTTGGGCTTTGTGGGGATGAGTTCCCATTGGCACAAGCACTCTTCATTGAGACAAGGGAGTAAGAGGGCTTTCTTTTGAAGCCCTGGGCCACCACTTCCCAGCTGAGACAATCAGAAGTCCCTGATTGCAAAGAAAAATTGGAAATCTAGCAATATTCACTCTCTAGTCCCCTTTTGAATTAGATATCCATGCAGCCCTGTGTCTCTCAGACATTTTTGAAGGTGGCAATTCTAAGAAGCTGCACGTGCTAAGTATTGCAATTTCAATACCTTTTGTTAAAAATATATATTTCAGAATGCTTGGGTCTAAAATGTTTTCTTTGTTTGCCTTTGTCCCTACAGGGGCTCACATATTCCCATTAAATGGGTAAAAGAAAGAGCATAAGGGTAATAATTAGGGGACCTGAGTTTTAAAACCCTGGTCTGACGTGGTCTCAGTTTCCTTGCGCAAGGGGGAACTGAGGTTCTGGGTCCCCTGGCTCAGTCAACAAAGAAAGACAAGGCCCTGTCTAGATCTGCACAGGACTTGACAGAGTAGGGACTTGAAGAAAAAAGTTCTTTCCAGCTACCTTTCCACCTTTCTGTGCGCCATTCTTACCCAACTGTGTGTTGTTGAGTGTCCAAGGTTATTTCTGGAATCACTGTCAATTTTAAGAAATGATACCAGAGAAGACTGTAGTTGCTCCTGTCCCTGGTGGAAAGCCCGGAGTGTTATGCAGCTTTAATTAACAGCGAAATGTCATTGTTTTGGATGGAGACCAAGACATAGCCCTTGGGTACCATTTTGGCATTCAGTGCAGAGATGCATGGTGATGCCGTCCCTGACATTCCTCAGGCCATCCAGCAACACTGAGCTGAAGTGCACACGGGCAATGAGGTGAGGGCTCTCCTTATAAATCCGTGTTCTCACAAGGACTCTTAGCTCTGAGAGCAGCATATGTGCCCTGCTCTGTGGATCAAGCCCCAGATGCTGTAATGGGCCCCTTCATTCATGTCGACAACTGGGTGTATACTATGCACTGAGCATCTTGCAATCAGTGCTCCAGTGGCTCAGGGGACAAATGTTTCCTTTGGCCCAATTGACCGAAAAAAAATAAATTATTCCACAGCAGGCCCATTGGAGATACACATGGAGCAGAAAGCATGGGGATTTTACCCACCCCCTCCATCTTTCCTCTTGATGTGAAATTCAGCAATTTTTAACTAGTTTTGCATTTTTAAAAGGGGGGGGGATAATGGGTCTATTGATACTAATTTGGATTTTTTTTAATTGATGATTCCAGAGATGGTACTTGATTAGAAAATCATATTAGTAGTAGAAATGACTCTTCACTTCTGCCCTGTAAGGGCAGGTCAGGATAAAAATAATCCGATGGTGTGATTTAGGTATTCTCCGCTGGTCCAGATGTGAGATCCTTTAAAATTATCATGTGCCAGGTACAGTGGAAGAAATGTTTGCATACATTCTTTCATTTAATTCTCACAACCTTGTGCTGTAGTCTCATTTACAGGTAAGAAAACTCAAGTGAGGACTTAATAAATGGCACAGCTGGGATAGGAAACTAGGGTTCCGATTCTGAGTTCAAGATACCCTTTCCACTACACGCATGCTGTCTAGGACAAATCGTGATTCATTTGGGGGATGCCCCCTGTTAAGGAAATAACTCTTCCCAGCAACCGGAGAACAGATAGGGTGAGGTGGTCATGAGGGAAAGAAGCTTAAATCATAACAGAAATCTAACTATATCTCAGGGTCCCCAAGGCCAGTCTCTGTCCATTGATGCATCCCCCAGAACAACACACATCTGACCTCAGAAGTCTTGAAAACAACCTAAATCTTTATACTTGGTTCTCTTAAAAGAATCGTATATGAATTTAAATAACACATTACACAGAGAAACATACTAAAATTCCTAACAACACGTCCTTCTGCCAAAAGACTCCACAATAGCTTCTCTCCCATACAATCACTTTGTGTGTGTGCATGTATTTCTGTACATGTGTGTTTCTCTCTGTGTGTCTGCCTGACTTTCTCTTTTTTCCCTGATACCATCACACCCTTTGGCCATCCCTCTCTCCCATCCAGTCCTTCCTCTCATGGACTTCACTCCCAACTCACGACCCCCTGCTTCACCCAGAGCCTCCAGGGAAGTCTTGTGTCAGCTATTAATCCCATAGAGAACAGGTCCTGCAATTTTACTGAATATAACTCCCCATCTCATTATAATAGGTTAATAAGCTCCTAGAGCATGTTCAAATCCTATGAAATATTAACGACATGCCATCGAACCCCACTTTTTATCCCCAAATCTGCTCTTCTGAGTTCCAAATTTCAATTAATAGCAGCATAATCCGCACACTGCTGAAGTCGGGAGGCAGACACCATCCTGAGCTGTACTCCGTTAGGCTCAAACAGAGTTTCAAAGTCTTCATCAGAAAGAAATCTTCAGAGATATCGCAACCTAAAAATAAGGCCAAAGGGAGAGGCAACAAGCATTTCTTTGACATCAAAGAATAGCTATTCAGGAAGCACCGATTCAGGCAGGAACCCAAAAGCGCTCCCGTTAGGAGGTGAAGGCAAGGAGTGTGTATGAGAAAGGGAAGGGGAACGATGGCATGACCAGAAGGGAGACATTTCCATGGCTAACAAAGTGACGCTAATTCTGAAGAAAGTCTTTCATTTTCAGTCCTACGCAGAGTAGACAGTTGTTAGGAACGCAACACTGCTCTAGGCCCAGTCAAAAGGTTATTTTTAACATCCAAAGGTTTGAGTAAGAGTTGCAAGGCAGGCCTCTGGGATGGCAGCTCCCAGGCCATTTGAACGCGACTCCATTTCTAGGCTTTCTGCAGATCCGTAACTACCCCAGAGTATTTTCTTTTTAAACCTGGAGACGAGTCACATGATGAACCGAGAAAAAAAATACACACTGGCATGCGGTTCTCTCACATCACGGCTCCTCTTCCTCCTTCCCCATTGCTAGACCCAAGGACAAAAGGGGGAGAACAGCGGACAAGAGGCTCCACGCTCTGTGTGGGACTCATCCTGGTGCCACCTGCCCCCCCCCCCCCCGTAGTGAGGGAAGGAGTCCCTGGAGGGGGGGGGCGGGGTCAGCATCCAAACGCATCAGAAGGCGAGATCTGCCCCTCTCAGGAAGAAGCGCCGCGAAAACCAAAACATTAAGTATGCTTTGTGGTAGGCTTTTGTTGCTTTCCAAATTACACAGCTTACTTGTCCCCACAAGGGGCAGTTATATGGGTCCTTCCCTTCATGTCCTCAGCAATAGTTAGGACCCTTTACTTGCAAATGGTTGAGGCACAGCTCCAACCAGCTAAAGCAACTAAGGGCAATGCTTTGCTTCCCTTAAACCTCTCATCACAAAGGTGGGGGCAGAGCCAGCCCTAGAGCTGCCTGGAACCTGGAATCAGAATCCTCTGAGAACACACTCTGCCTATCAGCTGCCCTCTCTTGGGGCAGGAGGGCTGTTCAAACCAGGAGAGGAAAAGGAACCTCCTGTCTCAGGTCAGACATATCCCAGGAAGACATCAGCAGAAGTTTTCAGGGTCCTTGAGGCCAGCCTTGGTGCATATAAAAGACTGTTTGCAGCTACTTGGTTTCTAAGATAAATATTCAATAGACTAAAGTAATGAAGGCTTTTTTTCCCCTTAAGCTTTTAAGTTCAAACTACAAATCTTATTATTCTACCTATAAATCTAATAAAATTTTAAGGGGTACTTTACAATTTTGGCAATTAAGTTCCCTTAAAGAGTCTAAATCGCATTTATACATGTAACATAGACGATTTTCTTTTTAAGTACTTCAAATGCTTGACTAACAAGCAAAGCTTTCCCAAGTACCTAAGCAGTTCTTATAAACCCAATAAATGAAACTCTTAAATATCGTGACCCCAAAGTTCTCTTAAATCTTTCAATACTGTTTACAAACTTAGCCAACCTCTCTTGGAACTTTCGACTTTAAAGCTTTAGTTTGAAGTCAGCCACTTAATTAGTCATTTAAACTAGAATCACATGGCTAATTATAAGGTCAACTATGCCAGGATCTCTTAAACATTAAAAACGCATTACGAACATCACGATTTCATCAGCAGACATATAGGGGTTGTCTGAAATTCGACACAATAGCGTTAAAAGTACAGATTTTGTTTACTTCATCCTTCCCGTAGCTCATTTTAAAAACTTTCAAGGTTGGAAAACACTTACCTGATAAGGAAACAGCTTTGTCATTTGCAGCAAATTGGAGCCACCTTCTCACTGAATGGCGCTTTCAATAAGCAGAGATTCAGGACCAGAGGTGAGCTCGGGAGCCAGGGACCTTGCGGAGTTGTCACTTTCCTGACAGTCAGCCGTTGACAACGCTGCGCCGTGGCCCACAGATGGGCCCCGGGTGGCCAGCCGGAGTGTCCTGAGAAGAGCTAACCCTTGACCTAGGTGGACTATAAATTCCTTCACCAGTTTTCAGCAGATTGCAGTGCAGGGGTGTCGTCATCTCCCACCTAGAGCTTTTGCGTCGCTCGATGGGACTCAGCCCCCCGCAGGCTTTAGCCCCGGCCTGCCTGGGATGCGGGGCAGCTTCGAAGGCCGTCGCCCTGCGGGGAGCAGGAGCGCTCGGGCCAGCTCCATCGCGTGCCCGCCCACTGGGCCAGGTGAAAGAAGTATCTGGTTTTGCCCCTTTTCTCCCTTGTTCCGCAGAGAGGGAGAGAGAAGCAGAGAGAAGCCGTGAAGTCGCCGCTTAGGGGACCACAAGCAGCTACGGCAGGGGCGCCCCCGTCACCCACCCCTCTCGCTCTTTCCCCCTCCAGCTTCTAGCCTGCAGCCAGCGTGGCTTCTCCCAGATGCAAAGGAGGCCGTGCGTGCTCCTCTTTAAAACCGGTCTAGGGACTTTCATCATCTGGCTTGTAGGTCATGGCCAAGGTCCATTAGTGACACCCAAGGGCCCCTTTTCAGCCTCTTCTCATACTTTTCCTGCCGTTTCTCATCTTCTGATCATTCTTCTGATAATCCGAGAAATTATACAGATATAATTTATTGTATCAGCCATAATTACTGATTTACACTGCTCTAGATAGGCCATGACCTGTCACACCCTTTATTTTTTGTTTTTGTATATGCCAGTCCCCCCACCAAAAGAAAAAAAAAAAGCCTTTTCCTGCCTTGTTTCCTTACTAAACTCCTGTTTCTACCTTGGGAATTTATTCCACGACTCCTCCCCTCCACTCCTCACTCCCTGTGAGCCGTGCCCTCTTCTGGGGCCCAGAGCGTCTTTATGCTCTGTTGGAGCACAGTGTTGGGCAATTATTTGTCAGCACAATCTCTTGCTAACTAGACCATCAGTTCTTTGCAGGCAGGTTTATGCCTTATTGTTCTTTACATGCCCAGCACCTTCCGAATACCTGGCATATAGGATATAGGCGATCTCAATGGATACCTCCTTTGTGGGGCCTCTGGAACTAATATAACGTGAAATGAGAGAATCGTTAACATATAATACAATGCACAACAGAAAGTTATGACTGTGTGTGTATGTGTGAGAAAGAGAGGTGAATTTAGGAACCACAGTTAAAGCAATGAATGACCGGCCACAGAACCAGCTCAAGTCAAGGAGCGCATGGAATATTCAAGGCCTTTTATATCCCTTCTAAATAATAATAATTGCAAATGCTGAAATAAAATTTACTGTGAGCCAGGCATTAATCACCACACGTTAGTTGACTTGCTCTGTACCAAAACCCTGTGAGACAGGTACTGCTATTCCCCTCCCTTTAAAGAGGAGGGGAAATCTAAAGAACAGAGAGGTTGTGTAACTTAGGCCTAAATACGTGCAGCCTAGCTGTATGAACACTCGGTGGTCTACCATGAGATGCAACCAGATAACAAGCCCAGAACAGAATACAGAATAGAAAGAACAGATGGAGGATCCAGGAGAAGAAGACGCTTCTAAGGAGTGACTTTCGCATGAGGATACTTATTCATATTATTTTCTGTCTGCGGTCTTACCTGAATGAACATATTCAGTTTGGTTAGAGTGCCCACCCCGTGGCTAGTAGATGAGGTCCAGATCCTATATTTGATCAGAACTATTGACAGCAGCCCACGCTGTCTTCTGGTGGGTTAGCAATCCCAACTAGTTTCACCTAAACAATAAGATTTATATTAACTTTAACAGAATTATTTAGTTTAAACTGGAATACTGTTACATCAGCAAAGGTCCTGTGGCGCCCTTGGCTGACCATCAGGATCTCCTCAACCACTTATCTTTTCATGCCATTGCTGACTGTCATCAGTGGTTCTACGTCTCACCGCCAGAGTCCAGCTAATACCGAATGTCAGAGAATGAATGGATCCATGTTTCCTGACTCTAGGCACTCCTGTCTGTTTCTTTGTGTGAGTCAGTTTTATAGTTTTCTGCAGAACGAAAAGGCCATCACTCCAACTGATTGCTCTTTGAGTGCTCAGTCCAAGCCATTGACATATCTGTTAGCAAGTAAGAAGAGAACAGTGAAGTCACTCTTGGCTGGACTTCCGGCGGCTGGGACTCTCCCGAATGGGTTTCTGCACTTGTGACATCAGTTGGCACCATGAACTGACATGCGAGACTGGGAATTAAGATCACAGAAAATGAAGAGAGAGCTTGGGGAACAATGCCTTCCTGTTTTAATCATGTGCTGGCACATGTCCCTATTGCCCCGTTAGTTTGAAAAACAAGGCCATTTCCCTGGTTACGAATGGATATGCCTCCACGAGCTGTTAGGGGGTGTGTGTGTGTGTGTGTGTGTGTGTGTTGTGTTGTGTTGAAGGAGCCTATGCAGATTTCTATAATTAATAAATGTTTTAAAGTGGTAATTGCTGTTATATTTATAATAACTCTCCCTTCTTGATCTCAGACAGATTCCTTTATGCTTATTAGTTGGGGGTCCATGTTGAGAGTATGTTGCTGATAAAACTTACTGAGAGATATTTTACTGGGCAAATATTTTACCCTGTTTGTCCCTCAACTACCTCATCTATTTTATAGGTTGAGGCAAACCATCTCCACGCTCCCTTCTAGCTCTCCAGCTCTAGAATGTGAGATGATCGATAAACACTTGTTGATGTGCGATAAGTGCCTTCCATTTGCAGTACATTTGGCATCTGGGGACTAATTTGTTGGGAAATGAGACTCCCCAGGGGAAGAAAGAAAGGATGTATCATGCATGCTATTAGCGGTTGGTGACTTGCTGATCTGTTTCACTGGCTGGGTCCTAACACCCATTCAATTGGCGGTAAAGGTTGCCAGTAATAAGGTAACTCTATTTAGTCTTTAGGAAGACCAAAGGTGTAGACGAGGGGTCTCATACACTTTCTCCAGCCTGGGCACCTTCATTCACCCGGAGCATGGAGCATGCTTTTTGGACAGGGCAGGGTTGGGTCTCCACCCAAGGCTTCCTCTGGAACGGGCTGGCGTCCTTCTAAAATTCAGTCTTCTCTATTAGTTCTCTAATTAACCTAGATTCCACGTTGACCCTCTGTTCCCTAGGGACCTTTAGCAAAAACTATAATGGCTTACCAAAGGGTCCCCTAATGTGCCGGCCTCTGACCTGGTCGTTGTGCGGTGATTACTTTATCTTCTCAGGGAAGGGTTTCTGAGTCTCCCCGAGTCTGATTCCAGGGACAGAAACCAAGGGCACAAGCATTCTTCTGGATTATGAGCCACTGCCTTCATTAGCTTGCCTGCCCTCTGTGCTCTGGACTTCTGCTCATACACTTCTCACAGCTCTGACACCTCTGTTCAATAAGTGGTGTCATTCTTGGCTAATAAAATGGGTCTTATGCCAAGTCAACCATTCTCTCAAATCCTGGGTGTCCCGTCTCATCATATCTTCCTTTTATCACTGAATAAAGTACCGCACTGCCTGACCAACGCTGTGTATGTGTGTCTTTGTTCTGTCCTATAAATACAAACCTCTTCCAACATAAGACTGAACCCATTTGTCAGCTACGGTGTTGTTTCCTCTCACCTTCCTACAGCTAAGGAAGGTTCTCAGAAAGAGGTTTCTGAGAAGTGCGCCTATTCCCTTTGAACATATTCAGACATTAAGAGAATTCTTACTCTCTATAAGCCCGTCAGTGTTCTTAAGAACCTCGTCTTCCTCCGGGACACACTTCTCATTGGGAGTGTTTCAGTCTGCACTGCAGACCAGATGTTCGCCGTCCAGCTCTGCTTCCCCCGTAACCTATGTGCCAGGACATCTGTGTTGTTGAGTCCCGTTTGCCATATTACCCATTGGGTTTTTAATTAAATTTTATACATATACATACGTACATATGTATAAAATGCTAAATGTGATATCATGTATTTTTTTGTATGTTGTCTGGTTTGGGTTCATTTAGTACAGATTTTTTTGTTCTGTTTCCTTTGCTCAGCTCTCTTCTCCCCCCATCCTACCCGCTGTTCTCACTGTGCTATTTCCCTCCGCCCGACTTCTGTATCTCATTTTAACCACACAACATAGATCTTTCTCTATTTCTCCACGTGTATACAAACACGGATACACATATGTAAATATGCAGAAATAAAGTTTTGTTAACCAGGATCTCAGCAGGAAACAGATGCCAACTTCCAATTGAGACCATTCAAGGAGAATCTAATAATGAGATTATTTATAAAAGTGCAGATAGGATATCAGAAAATAGGGCTGACGCTATACTGCAGGGCTGTGAACATCCCTCAAACGAGCTGAAGGAGGCGAGGAGGTGGTTGTCAGAAACAGAAGGACAGCGTATGCATACAAAGGGCCGTCCTAGGAGGTGTGATATTCAGACCCTGAGCCAGTTCGGACCGCCCTCTCCTGCCAGCTCTTCTGATTCGCTGATCCTGACAGGGAGTAATTGGTTTCAGGGAGCCCACTGGCCTGGCCATAAAGACGGGCCTCCCAGGGTGCGGATTGGAAGTGGAAGGGCAGAGAGTGGGTATGCAGGGGGGCAATGAAGATATCTGGTTCAGGGTTGTCTTTGTTGTTGTTTTACATATGGTGTGTGTGCAAGCATATGAGCGTATACTAGCTTTTAAGTATATATATATATATATATATATTTTTTTAAATATATCTTTATTGATTTAGGAGAGAAAGGGACGAGAGAGATCGAAACATCAGTGATGAGTCATTGACCAGCTGCCTCCTGCACGCCTCCGACTGGGGATGGAGCCCGCAACCCGGGCATGTGCCCTAACCGGGAATCGAACCCTGATCGCCCAGATCCTAGGCCAACGCTCCACCGCTGAGCTGCGCCCGGCCGGGCTATGTTTTTATTTGAATAGGTTTTCCAGGTTGCTTTCCCAAGGCCCTAACTCCTTGCACTCACAAAGCATGTGAGCATCCCTTTGTCCTGGTCCGCCCCCAGAAGCCGGTGTTACAGAGTTTCTAATTCTTGCTAGCCTGAGGTAAAGTGACACCTCATTGTCACTCTACATGGTGTGTCCCTAATACCAATTGAGCTTGACTATGTTTTCCTGTGTTGGTTGGCCACGTGGGGAAACGTGGACTTTCTAAGGCACTGGCTTGTTTGCCGGTAGCCCATTTTAGGACTGTGGTTCTCCTGAAATTTGTGTCCAGCAGACCACGGCTGCCAGTACCTCTGTCCACCTCTGCAGTGGGTGTATTTTTGCAGTGATAATGCTCTTTATTTACCCTTGCACTTGTGCTTTCCGCCTGTTGGTGTTGATCTTCTCTCTGGTGCCCACAAGCAAAGCTGAGGAGTTTATTCTCTTTAGTATGAGGGCTGGTTTTCTGGTCAGAATCCGATCTAAAAATATTTTTCCTTCTGAGCAACGTAAGTATGGATGCCCCTGGAAAGAGTAGCTTAAGGAATTGCTTACTGACAGCCACGTATCTTACTAGTGCCTTGTAGGCTATGCTATGACTTTAATAGCACTTGAAATGCATCCTGAAGAAAAGAGGGAAACTAATGTTATGTGCCTACCTATTATGCCAAACCCTGTGCCTTTGTCACCTCATTTATCTTACACAAAACCCAAAACCTTGATGGAGATCAAGGCATAACAAACACTAATGTTCATAGGGATCCGCTGAGGGTCTTGATAAAGTGCAGGTTCCAATTTAACAGGGCATGGTGTGGAGCTCGAGACCCTGCATTTCTAACAAGCTCCCAGGGGTACAGATGTTGCTAATTGAGTGATCACAACTTAGAGTAGCCAGAAGGTAGGTAACAGAATTGTAGGTAGACTGGGCAGCATATAAGCAGACTAGGGGATCATGTAGCTAGTTAATCACAGTCTGCCTGAGTCCAGAACTTCTGGAATCAAGCTGGCCTGTGTGCTTGTTTTTTGTCTCCAGGGTCGGAAACCTTGTGTTGATGGCATCAATTTGTCTTTCTTACAAAAGAGTCTAAGATCCTCTATGGCAGAGGCTGTGTTCTGTTCATCTCTATGCCTGGCCTGCACAGCACCTGGAACACAAATGCTTGCAACATGACAAGTGGCAGAGTTGCAGTTAAACGAAAATGTGTGGGACCTGAGATAGAACCGCAATCTTCAAACTAAACTGTGCATATAAGAGGTAGTAGGAAAGAGACTTCTAGCATATGGGCCCAGAGCAGAGAATCCCTGAGCCGTAGCTCCCCCAATGTCATTTTTCTATGGATACCTAACTAAATACTGCCCAGATCAGTGAATCACTGAGCAACTAAGCTCATGAGGTGATTTATGGCAATCCACCTAAAGCAGAGGCAAAGCTTGTCCTCCTTGGGTAAAAGAAAGCAAGAGGAGGGGACATGTTGTCTGGAAGAGCATTGATTGGGCATCTCTCTGCACCTCTGGGCACCTCTGGGTACAGAGATGACTCAACTAGACAGGGTCTTGGCTTCATGTAGCTCACAGAGAAGCTTCCATAGCAAAGCCAAAAACAGGGAGACAAGACAAGAACAGCCATTTACTAAGTGGGCCAGGTCTTGTGTAAGGACCTGGCACCTCCCATATATTATCTCATCGTATTTAATCTTCACCGTAGTTCTATGAAGTGAGCACCATCCTCACTTTTAAGATGAGAACAGTGAGGCTCAGAGATGCTAAGGAACATGGGCAATCACACAGCCACTGAGGGTCGGAATCAGGATTTACGTCAAGGTCCATCTGATTTGTTTTTGTTTTCATTCAACAAGAATTAATTCAATGCTGCATTAGAGCAGGCAGTTAGTTAGACATTACCAAGAGAGGAGGGAGCAAACGGAACCAGGTATCCAATTAAGCCTGATTAAGCAGGAAAAAGCAGCTTTACAGCTACCCTTGGGAGCAACAACATCGTTCCACCAAACAGCAAAACATCCAACTAGGCAAGAAGGACAACTTTTCAGTCACCCTGGGGAGCCCACCCAACTAATGGAAATGGAGAGGGAATTCCTTTTACTAAGCGCACATGCAGTAGAAGCCAAGATGAAGGAGGGCACAAGCCTGGGGAAAACGGGGAAAAGAGCGGGCAGTGGAAGGGCACAAAATCCTGGGAAATCCAGGAAAGAGATTGGATGGGGGAAGGGCACAAGCCCAGGAAAATACAGGAAAGAGACTGGATAGTTTGCTCTTTCCCAAACCCAAGGAAATATAAGGAAGCTTAGCAAAGACCTCGGGACAGACGCTGCCCTCAAACCTGCCTGCTCTCTTCCTCTCCAAGAGTGCACTGTCGCTTTTCACTTTAATAAACCTTGTCATTATCATTTAAAGCTTCTACATGAGTGTCCTTGAAATTATTTTTCTGTGACACCACAGAAAAAAAATTTTTTCTCCAGGGACACCTGCTCTGGGCTTGGTAATGTGCTAAGTGCCCAAATCATGTTTCTTCTACTACACTTGGCCACCTCTTTTTGTTCCTCCCCTATTTTTGAATAAAAGATCAATATCTCAGAGTGGTTTTATCTTCATATTCAAATGAAAGACAGAGAGAGAAAGAGAGAGAGACTAAGACTAACTAGACATCTCATATCCCTAACCACTTTTTTCCTGAGGAAAAAACAACATATTGTCAGGTTTGTTTCTATAAACAGGTACCTCATTTGAACCAATCTATGTGGATAGAACTAAAGTTGCCAACTACCAAAGGGCTAGGCACTTTACTGTGTGTGTGTGTGTGTGTGAGAAGTTTCTGGAAGCTTTTGAGAAATGTTATTTGATGACAATATCACTCTTACTGAGTAAATGAGTAAACTTCTTTGGTTTCTGACATCAGTAAAAGAGCTCAGAACTATGCATTTTCTCGGTGCTGTGTGGGCGCAGAGGTTCCTTCTCCCCTGGGATTGTGCCCTGTCGTTAATTAGCTGTTCTCTCCCCATCTCTGTCAGTGTAGGTTGCAAAGAGTGGTAAACTATTAACTTCCAGTGACAGGAAGCTTAAATTACAACCCTGCACCAGTTGCAAAATGTGCAAGTTGAATTCCAGAACAATCCTTTTGTGTGGCTGAGTCCTGCTGGGGGGATTAGCAGGCATAGTGCAGGAAGGCTCCCTCAGCCTCTGGATCCTTTACAACCTTCCTCTGTTTTGTGAACCTTGGGCCCAGCCACCAAAGAAACGGCCACCCCACGATCTCCTCTTATCTTTCCCCAACACGGCTGGGTAACCACGGCAACAGGGAGGACCTGTGGGAGGAACAAGGCCGACCTGGTGTTTTGTTCTGTCACTGTTTCTACTCAGTGGCAAAAAGCCTTACAATCAAACAATACAGCTGGAGACACCAAGTCCCTGCAAGCTGAAGGCAGCTCAGGGAGCAGAAGGCCATGCCTGTGAGTCACGAAGACGCTGCAGGTCTCTCCAGGAACCCACCAGCTGAGAACAGGATCTAATTTTAAACTCACTGATAAATTTTCTTTCCACTTAATCTTTATTTATGGAACATTGTTAATTAGCTGTGACTATCTCATGTAATTATCTTAATATAGGATGGGTATTAAGTGCCGATAAAGGCAATCTCAAAAGGCAGAAATGGGTTTTGTTAGTTTCGAGTATATTATTTAAACTAAACAGAGGCAAGTACGGTAAAATGAGAAATATTGCTAACCACTGACACGGTGGCTCATGCTCCAGACTGAAGCAGGGGGTTCAAGTGGTCTCTCCAGGAGCTTCCTCGGTGCTCTCGGTTCCTGGCAGTTGTTCCTAGTCTGTTCCCAGATGCACTTTCTGAAATGTGAAACATGTTTTATTAACTCTAACTTCCACTCTATTAATCAGCCAAATATTTATGGAAGAATTATAATCTTCAAGTTGTGGACAATACGTACAAAAAATACAAGATACTGTCACATCCCTCCCTCCCCCCCTTAAAGAGATTATAATCTACTTGGGATGTATAGGGTGTGTGTGTAAAACTTACTCAGGTTTGCTCAGGAAACTATGGATCAACTCTAAGCTGGGCGTTGCCTGAGCAATAATCTTTACCCTTACTCCCGCCAAAGCTTTAGCACATGCTCATCAGCTGCAGAGAACAACAGAGACTCACACTCCTCACATCTCTGGGAACACTCGTTTTAAATACGAATAGATTTTTCATTTGGAAATAACGGCAGAATTAAGTCGCAAAAAGATTCCAACAGGTTGGAATAATGGGCTAAATTTAACATGGTTAATTTAACTTTAACCACGTTAAACAGGAAGGTCTGCATTCCAGGCCATGGGTGAGATTCCAAGCTCAGTGAGACCAGAGGTGGAGCGTGTCTGCTTCAGCTGGGGCCAGTATCTCCAGTGGCCGGCACAGTATTTCTAACAGTTGTTGCATGAAGGAAGCTGCCCGTGTTACGCAGCTGGTGAATGAGTGCCGAGGGGACGGCACAGTGGTTGATTCTGCAGGCAGGGCGAAGGGAACACTTACCAGGGTAAGAGTTCCCAGGAAAAGTCACACAAAGGAGGAATACTTGGTTAAAGGAGGGTCTTTCATACCCAGTCACAAATATGTCTGTTTTGCAGAGGTGGGGAGGAAGGAAAGGAGAATAGAGTGTCTAGATTAGAAGACTTCACTTTACATAAAAAATAAAAATCAATGCCCCTGTTTTAAAGAGGATCATGAGTGATTTCTCTCTGTCTCAGAAAGGTATAGCATTCAGAGAATACTCCCAAAATGACTTGCCTAAGGTAAGAATCAGAACACATTTAATAAAAATTTTGTGATGCATATGCATGTTTTCTATGTTAAAGGTTGAAATGTTTAAAATAAGAGCTACCTTTTAAAAATAATCACTTTCCTCCCTATTGAGAATTTTACAAGGACAATTAGATACTTTTTATGCCATTGCACACCCAGGTCATATTTAAAACCTTCTAGATGCTCCATGTAGATAAAAATGTTTTAAGCAAATATCTATTTTTCATTAATTTTATTTGAGATAAAGTTTTGTCAAAGATAGTGGGTCAACGTATTCTCTTGGTTTTTGGTTTTTCCTTGGTTTTTAATCCTAACAAAATATAATTATCATCGTCTGACTGCAGAGCTTGATGGGTATAAACTTTTTATGAATACATTTGTTCTACTTTCATGAACTCTTAACTAACTGTAAAATATATTTGCTTTGTCATAAAGCCTCCTGAAAGTTCTAGAGTTTTTAGAAAAGTTTTTTACATTTTCAGTTTTGCCTGCAGGAAAGTTGTGTCCTAATGCTCCTCGGAATTGAGAGAGATCCTAAAATCACATCTTGAAATAAATGAGATGAAATGTAAAAGATTAAACACTGAAGTCCTGGGCAGGATGGGACAGGCCTGGGCTCAACAGATACTAGAACTCTCTTAACTGCCTTTTACACAATAGAAGGGTTAACCAACACTTATCACGGCCTCTGAAAAACATGCCAACCAAGCCCACCTAGCCAAGGGGGTTTGTCCAGTGGAGCCGCTCACTTCTGTTCTGTTAGTCCTGTGCTTACCCAGGACACAAGTCGGTTTGCGCCTGAACCTGTGAAGCCAGTTACACTGGTATTACTGTTACAGGGGAATTCCTTCTTTTTCCCCACTCCTTGAATCCATAATGAGGGATTTTCCTCCAAGCACTCTCCAAACCTCTCTCTTCTTCTATATTTATTCTGCCCTGGGAAGGTACTTTACAAATGGTACAGCTGAGGTGGGGGGAACTGAGCTGGTTGGCTCAGCTTTGCTTTTCTCTCTTGGATCAGTGGGCTTAGTTCTGCTCACCCAAGACCTGGGTTCATCAGAGATTCCGGAACCATGCAGGAATGAGTGCAGACAGGACTAATTCTTGGATTTTATATTTATTTTCAAATTTAAAGAGCAAAGATTATTTTCTTCTGTCATAAGAGTATATAAACAGAATAAATAAGTAGGTCATGTCTCTGGCCCAGAAGAAATTATAGTCATTGTGTGTAGACTGAAGCAAACAAAAGAAAAGTGAGTGCTTATTAATACCAAAGTGGATCTCAGGTTAATCAAACAGCCAATGAGTAATCGAAGCACCTTTGATGACACCTGTGCCTCAGTTTTCCCCTACGTAAAATGAAAGTGAGAATAGCACCTACCTTACTGTCATAAGGATTAGTACACAAATATGGCTTTAAAAGCACCAGACATGCAGTGAGCATCGTATCAGTCTTAGTTGTTACTATAATTGCTATTAATGTTATTATTACTTTCATCATTATTATAATTGGTAGAAATCCTAGGAAAATACAACTAAGAGAGAATCAAACCCAAGCACTGTCCTAAATTGATCAAGAGTCATGTTCTGGATTAATTCCGAACACAGATTAAACAGACAGAGACTCATGGAAACAGCACAGACATATTTCTGCTGAGCCTGTTTCTCCCAGAAATAAACAGCTCAGCAGTCAGAGCCTCCCCACCACACGAACAACAAACAAACAGGCAAGCAAGTTCTCGAGTTGTCTAGAGAAACGTTAGTCCTAGATACCGGTTCTAATTTTTTAAATAAATTACTTAGAGTGATAGTAGAACCCATCAAGAACCTACATGTGCAATGCACATACTGGGCTCATTTAATGTAATGATGCAAGAGGACATATTTTCACCCCTGTATTAGACATGAGGAAAAGAGGCTCAGAGAAGTCAAGTAATCTGCCCAAGATCCTGTCAAAGATCCACATTTTGGTTTGTTTCAAAATCCACGCTTCATGTGTTGAGTGGGGAAAATGGGGATTACATACGAAGGGAACAAGGAACCTCATTCCTAAATTAACAGGAGGGAAAGACCCCCTCTGCTGGGTTCCCTCAAATGTGAAAGGATTGTGAATATGAAATACAGCCCCTGACTCTGCCTCCCTGGACAAGCGGCTGTCATAAACCTTGGGCAGGAGCCCCCGATGTCCACTCTCCCTCGCCACCCTTCCTCTTTCCCCACTTCCCAAATAACCACAAAGGAAAATAAACCATCGGATTACGCCTCTGCCCCTCGCACACACACTCAGATGCACCTCTCGGCTCCTTTGGAGGGGTGAGGTGCCACTTTGGGGAGCAGGGGAGTATCAGAGGGGAGGGCGGTGAGACTCAGTCTCCCATAGATCACCTAGCTGGTGCTTCGCCTTTTCTCAGCGGGTCCTCAGTGGATACCTTCCTCTGTGAAGAGCTCTTACTTGGCATAATAAGCGTAGAGCATAGCTATGGCCCCGAGGGAGGCCAAGACAGCTTTCCCCTTTGTGTCTAAGGAATGCTTGGTTCAATCTGTAGCTAGAGGGAAAAAATCAATATCTTTCACTCCCTTCCGAATGGCTAGAAAGGAAAACTGGAAGATGGTGATTTTAAGAAGACAAACGTTTCCTCTGATTTGTGGTTGCTTGATGTCTTTGGGCATGCGGCTGGAGACGTGGCAGAAGCAGGTCCACTGGGCACTCCCGCTGGGGCTCCGGAGGGCACCGGTTCAGCCTTCCCTTCCCCAGACTTGATATTTGGAAAATATGCACCCCCTCCCGTTCCCCCATGTTCTGGATCAGCTATTAAGTGAACCAGAAGCAAACTGCTTCAGGGCTACCTGGTCCTGTCCTTGTTCCTCACTCCCTCCCTTAGGTCCCACGACCCAAGGTGCAACCTGCAGATCAGAAGCATGGGCCTCACCTGCCTACGAGCTGGTGAGAAAGGCAGGATCTTGGACGCTACCCCAAACCTACGGACTCGGGACCTTCATGTGGGTAAGAAGCCTAGGTGATCATATATACACCCACGAAGCTTTGAGAAGCATCGCCTGGCCCATAAGGACTAAACTGGGGACTTTTAAGGTCAGCAAATTCTGCCAATTGTAGCCTGTACAGGGGAGAGAGAACATCTGACAACTATTCCTCCTCTCCTCAGACTGTGGCGGGTTAAAATTATTGGCCCATCAGTTATGAGTAATTTGGTCTATTAACTATCAGTGAAAACAGTGTGTGGGTGAACAGAATCAACATGCTGCACGCGCTGGTCCTCTAGAGGTGATTCCAACCATTGGTCCCGGGGATGCAAGTCACCCCGTAGCACCGAAACCGTCACCTTCCCTCTTCCCCCAGGAAGGCAGCGGGCTGGTTTTATACGGGAGCATCCACGCCTGTGGCGCTCCGTTACTCCATGGCTTCTCAACTATTTCCCGAAACATTTGTTGTGTAATACACTTATTACATAACACAATGAGTCCCACAGAAGAGAAACAGGGCAGGTTCCTATAGTTTTCCCAGACCGGTGCGTGTTTTGAGATCAGTGTGTAGAGTGAAGAGAGGGGTTTGTAGGATGGACGATGGAGGGGAGGTAGGGCCATGCCTGTCTCCACAGACTTGGCAGGATCATATGAGTACATGCGAGCGTCACACGGTTTATAAAACACGAGCATGTGCTTTACCTCATCTTACTCGTACAGGAACCTCATGGCAGATATTTTTGTTGGTTGCACCATTTAACACACCAAGGAAACACGACTGGGTGAGGTGAATCGACTCACCTAAGTTGACAAAACTAGTCAGCAGTGAAGTCTGTTCTCATAACCAGACAGAGAAGCAAAGTAAAAGTATTTTCTACTGTAAGGAAAGAAGGTGAGAGAAGGGAGAGCGAGAAAGGATGCAGAAGAGAGAATAAAGGAAGGGGGGAGCAAGGAGAAAGGCAAAGAGGAAAGACAGAAGGAACGCTGCTCATTCTGAGTTGCCAATTCCCAGCATTTTGCGTAGACAGTTTATCCCCCTTGCCTTTTAAGTTGACCTTTTGCAACTTGGTTGCACTTCTTGTCATTGTTTTCTTGACACACACACACACACACAAATGTCCCTAGCAACTCTATTAATGACAAAGAAGCGGGGAATGAAATTTCAAATACTTTAAGTGTGCGCCTTTTAACTGAACTTCCAGTGCACACAGAATCAACGTGTGTTGCAAAATCTCATTTCTGCTACGGCTTGTAGTTTTAGCCAGTGTCGGGCCGTTTATCCCAAAACGTCGCATTTTATCTTAACTGATTTCGAGGTTAACGTCATCACAGTGGTAAGTCAGGCGTCGGCCTGAAGAGGGTGACACACAGGTATGGAAGGAAGAATTTAGACGCCAAGTCTGGAGCTGAGTTGCCGGCCTTTACAGCTTCTGTTGACAAGGGGAACTGAAATCCCGAAACTCGAGGATCAACCCTGGGGAAGACCTGAGAGGTGAGCTGTTTCAATCACAACATTTTGATGAGGAAATGGTGGTCCACAGAGGGGAGCCAGGGATTTGTTTAATGTTCCAAAACCACTTAATTGGCACGTGAGCCCAGATGTTCAGATCACTAGATAAGAAAAGTAATATGTTAACTCGCTAAAAAATTCCTTTTATTGTTGGAAATTTAGCATAATCACTGTGGCCTCTCTTAGCATAACCGATCTGATTTTTTTGTTGTTCCACCTACATGGTCAAAATAAATCATTTTCACATCACCACGCTTTATTTCCTCCTTCAAGGGACAATAACCACTGTGCCTCATTGGCTTCTGCATTTTGGGCTTCTCCTCAACTATTTTAATCCCATAAAGGATAGGGTGAGACATGCCTGAGACCCTGTCACATCCACTAGTCCTTCTTCTAAACAGAGTATGATGACCTCTTGATGATACAAAGGCTCGGCATTGTATTAGTCACTGGAAGTAAATCCTTTATTTAATCTTTACAGTCTTATGAGTGGTGGGGTCTCCATTTTACAGAGAAGAAAACTGAGATCCCGCAAGGTTATGCCACTTGCCCAAAGCAACACAGTTAGAATATGGTGGCCCCTGACTGAAACCCACACCCACCTCGCTGGAGCCCCGGGGGCTGTCCCCTGTTCGGGGCAAACACAAAGCTGCACGTAGCCGAGGGAATGAGGACAGGGTGGAATGGGAGGAAGAGCACGCGTCCCCCTGAAGTCCCGATGCCGCACCAGCCACTCTCGCAGAGCAGCCAAGGACGACATCTGTCCCTGTTTGATATCTCAGTTGTTTGCTAGAATCAGCTGGAAGGGGATGGGCTGCCAGAGGCATCACCGTGGCCCTGGCGGAGACAAGGGGAGCGCTGCTTTCCTAACTCCTGCTGCATCAAAGTGCCTCGAAGAACACAGGCCTCGTCTTTCTCGGTGCCACCAGGGCAGGTGGCTGGCCGCCAGGCTGCTACAAATCTGTGTTTTCATTTAACCTTCTCTCTGGCCTCACCACTGGGATGGCTGCACAAACAAAGCCGAGCAGAGCAGCCCCGCTGTGACGATTGTGAGCTCAAGAAAGTCAGAGGATATAGCCGAAAAGACAACAGCAGCGGAGGGGACGAGGGGAAGGCTTATTTCAGGGTGCCATGAGGGTCCTTATAAATAATTGAGAGAAAGGCACAGGCTAAACTGGTAATAAGTGTAGCATACAAAATTATCAGTGGTGCTCTACCAGGGAAATGTTTGAATCCAGCCCAAATCCTTGGAACGTAAGCAGAGAACTCGTGTTATCTCTGAAGCTGTTCATAATAAGTGGCTCCCGCGACTCCCACGTGCCAATTAAATCGTTTGTCTCTGCCTCAGCCTTAATTTGGCAGACAGCTCTGTTGTAAGTCTGCGTCCTGGGATGGAAGGAAGTTGTTTCTTAGCTGTACTCCCCCACCCCAGAGTTTACTCATTGCTTAACACAAAATGTAAACATGTCATTGTGTTGACTGGGAGGCAGATGAAAGATGCCAATTGGAAAGAAATATCCAAGTCTCAGTTTAATTACTGCTTGAAATATCCTAATTTACTGTCCATGTTTTGCGCATCGGAAGAGGCATGGGAACCCGTGGACCCTGCAGAGACAGAACTACCTCAGGGCTGAGGAGGGAGAAGTCTAGAAAATTCAATGAAGTTGACTTAATTCCAAGATTAGATTTCTAGAAACAGCCTAGCCTGAAAACTAGATGGTGTCCGTCAAGAGGTAAGACGTCATCAGTGTCCTGAACACCAAATTCAGGAGCCACTTGACATAGTTAACCTTCAAAAGTCAAGAATCATCTTTAAACATTTTTTGCAAAGTTCATGGTTTCTATTTATCAGTTTGGGGATTAGCTCTGAAAAACATAAACAGCTACCAGCTAGCTGGAATATGTTGGCAGATTTTATGGGACAGGTCCACTATTAAAAAAAACTCACCCAGCCGGGGTGGCTCAGTGGTCACAGAGGCGTAGGGGGACACAGCATATACACAGGGGGAGATGCTGCTTCATTCACGTTGCCATCGGGGGACTGTGAGTCCTGGAGCAGGGACACACAGCCAGCGTGGTGGCTGTGAAAGGAAACTATTGCTCATTCACAACACCCAACCTATTCAGGGCACTTGGCCTCATTTGTCACCTGTGACTCTGACCCTCTTCTTTTGGATTTGACCTCAGCCAGCAGCGTGGGCTCCTGAATTTACAGCATCTGCGGCCCTCAGCTCCGTAGCGCACACGCGTGCACTTGAGAACCCACGTGCCTTTCGGTCATGAGGTTTAGAGTGGGTAAGCTCATTCTTGGCAAGCGGCAGGTCGCCTCTCCAGGTGGGAGGGCGTGACATTTCCGCGCCAGCCGCCCCCTCCCCTCCACGCCCCTGCAAGGAGCGTTTTAATAGAAGGTTAATGGAGGGCGCGCAGGACGAAAAGAAACCCCTGTCGTCGTTACTCCGTGTTTTACTGTAATAGAGGTCAGCTCTCCCAGAGTCCTCCTAGTATCCATCCTTAAAATGAATTATTTAGCCTATGAAAACAAAACTACTTTATTTATGACGACAGCGAAGCTGTAAATGTGCTCCTGATCTGTGCATTGACTAATTAGATTAATTAAGCCGCATGCATCTCCGAACAGGCGGGAAGGCGGCAAATAACATTTCAGATGATTTATGTGATGCATTCCATCAAGCTTACAGTTGATAAATAATATCACATTCATTCCATTAAGATATCGAAGAGGAAAGAAAACTACATGCTTGGCTCTGGGCTGTTACCGAAAGAGCGACTGTTGAGGTGACTGCAGGGGCTTTATTTACCCTGCTCAGACCAGTGAAGGAAAAACACCGAAACAAACGCAAGCTAAACCTCAGGCTTAGGTGAGTCTCTCCAGTCCCTTTCAGTAGATGGAGGTAATTCTCTGCTCTGTCAGTGGGATTGAATTTTAGGAACAGAGATGAGATTTGTATTTTAATTAGGCTATTGCTGCTTGCTACCAAATTTTGCTGGAAGCTCCCATATCATGGGAGCTTCATGGGGTAAAGCTAATCAGCCTGCTTTCACGGGGTACCTTTGGTGAATTGAGTGTGAAGTTGGATGAATACAAGATCTCTCCTTCTGCGGTGTTCAGCTTGCTCCAGAATCACTAGGAATGCTTGTATGAGTGCAGGTTCCTGAGCCCTGCTCCCAGTAGGTATGGAGGGAGCCAAGTAATCTATATTTTTTTAATCAACCCATTGGATATAAATATCACCCCATACCAATAAGCTCACATACCAATAACTAAATCCTATGATTTGCCCTTTGGTCTTTCAGGATTCTCAAGTTCATTGCCTATATTAGGCTCACTTCTTTTCTTAGAGTAGTCAGTGCTTCTCAATGCTTAATCAAAGGACCACTTGCTTGGAATTTCCTAGAGGACACATAAAAATTTAGGTACCTGGACTTTACTTGAAACCTATTAAATTTAAATTTATAAGGGTTATACAGGAGCACCTTCTTTTTAGCAAACTAGCCAGATGATTCTAATGCATAGTAAAAGTTTAAAATAACTACCTTAGATCAAGAAATTGTTGATGTAAGTATAGCAAAAAAAAATAAGGCAGTCTCCTTTCTATAGTTAGTTTTGCTTCAAAGACAAAGATGTATGTCTTGCCTCTCTTTGGTAGTAACCTCTTTAAAAATGATCTTGGGCCAGGACAGGAGGTAGTGCTGGAATGGTCTGCTCTCCAGGGCTATATTTTGGTCTCCCAACCCTTTTAGTTTTATGCCCTAAGGGGCTCTGCAAGATTTCTACCATCTTGTTGAGGGCGGCTCACAAGTTCCCTCTATGGCATTGGGAAGGAAATGGTTAAATGGGAAATCCCTGAGCTACTGCTCCTGATATATAAGAGTGTCTGGTAATGGCTAATGGCAGACATTGACATGTGAGACAGACCCCAATCAAAACTGACATCCTCCCCAGCCCGGAGGAGATGATAACCTTCTTATTACGGCAGGAAACAGCAGAAGCCTTCAGAATAGAGTGACAGGGCAGCCCAGCAGCCAGGCAGCCCAGCAAAGGGACAGCCGCATTTTATAGGCCATATTAGCCAAAGCAAAGCCACCACCAAGGGCATGTGATCATGTTTTTATCAAGCTTTTTGCAATCAGGTGAACAGAGATAGAAAATAACCTGAAAATCATAATGGAAGACTAATTATAAGATGTTATCGTTTCATCCCGGACTGCACCAGCTGGATGTAAAAGGAGAACTTGGAAACTGGGACGAGACAACTTTGTTCAAGACCAGAATATGCTCCTTAAAGCGCTCACCTATTCAACAGTGAGAGGAACTGGAAACTGATTTCGGAGCTTCTTTTATATCCTAATTTTTCCAATGATTTATTTTGCTCAGTACTATATAGTGTTTTCTCTTTCCACACTGTAGGTTCACGTCATTCTCAATAAACCTTTTGGCTATCTTCAATTTCCCAAAGAAAGAAACTTCCATGTTTTGAGACATATTAGGGACCTTAGATAGGTAAATCTGCTTTGATGGATAGAGAGAAGATTCTAGTTCCCAGAGTGGACAAAGCCTTGTAAGCAACATTCCCTGGGACACCTTTCTGAATGAGTGATCTACATCTTTGCACAGTGAAAGGAATAGTATCCCTCACAAAAATTTACCTTAGCACAATTAAAATACCTAAATTCATAAAGCATTTTATTAAGATGGCCTATATTGGGTTATAATTTCAAGACTAGACACAGTTAAGCAGTTTTCCTTTATAAGGACATTTCTGTTGGAAATCAGTTATTGAGCAGTCTGCCCTTCTGTGGCCTCATCATAACAATGACTCTACCTTGTGCCTGTCTAACAACAGAAAGGCAAATTGAATCAGTAACAAGCCCAGTCAAGGTGCCAATTCTGGTGTCCTCTGGTGGCCACCTCCCACTTCTGCATGGTTCTACCACAGAAGATGGAGGGAGCAATCTGTAGGCGATAGAGGACTTCTAATCGGGCCCACAGAACTTTTCCAGCCAAGGCAAGGTTGCTACCTGGAGGGGAGGGTATGTTCCATGGAAGCTCTTTCACTTTCTTGGCACATTTCTTACGTTCCTGAGGCTGGTAGAGAGAGCTTCAGGACCCTGGAATGTCCAAGCTGGATATCTGAGGGAAATTCTGAGTTAGCACATAGTGGGGAAATGATATCAAAATGGGGCACAGAATAATGAATGTAAATGTAATCCATATCTGTATTTGTTTTAACTTGGTGGCTAGATGTGGGGTAGGTCAGTAAAATCATTTTAAAATAATGTTTCTGCTTTTCTTGAGGGGTAGATTTGAATTCAACTTTGACAAGAAGTTGCTCCTCTATTTTAGAAAAACCATCTTAACCAGCCCTTTTGATTAATTTAAGCTAAGGCTTGAAAAGAAGTCAACTGGACATCTCAAAATAGAGGCAGAAGCAGGAGCCAAGGACAAAACAATCCCATAGAAATTCCCACAAAAGGTCTTGGTCTTTGCCTCCTAGTCACACAGCAGCCAGTCAGCCCATTGTTTTCATATTATCCCTTCCTTTTTTCTCTCAATTTCAGATTATCCTTATTTGGATAAAAGTGCTAGAACTCAGGAACTCAAAGTCTGAACTTCAGCTAACAATAATAATCTGTATTGGTTCATTAATTATACAAACATACCACACAACCTTCGCAATTTTTCTGAAAATGTAAGACTGTTCTAAAAATATTTTACTTTATTGTTTTAAGAAAGAAACTGTGCTTTCTGAAGAACTGGACATGTCTGGGACACCTGGGTTACACAAACTTCACTGATTTCTCCATTTTTCTCAGCTCCAGCCAGTTCTGTTTGCCTTCGCATGTTTGAAGACAAATAGAAACAGTGGGATAAAGAATTACTGCTGTGCTGGCCTGCAGGGGCGCAGCTTGGGGAGAGGAATGCGCGGAGCAGCGCTGTACATGCCCGAAGGCGGCACATAATGTATAATCATCTCCTTGGTTATTTTTAAAGCAACTGACTTGCCTGTGAAAGGGCCCAAAATGATACAATTCCTCTCCCCTATTAGTTTATTAATTCTTTGAGAGAATAAGCCATACCTTCTCATTCTTTTCTGCAGCACATCAGACCTTGTATTCAATAAATATCTGTGGTTCAAATGAATGCTAGAAATAGAGGCATCGGTGAACCAAGGGCGGCCTGCGCATCTAATAGAAGCCAATATATAACAGCCACTTTAGAGTCTCATCAATTAAATGTAACAAATGCCTGCTACAGCCTCTAAAAATTAACTGCTATTAATATCACCAAGGCAATTAAATCCACATCATGAATTCATCAAATGGGAAGAGCTTCTCTACGCAGAAGAAAATAAAAGGTTTTCAATTCAGCAAGCGAAATCCATATTTTGAAAGATTCATTTCCATCTTCTTGATGTCCTTGTCACTCAAATCCAGAAAACTTGATTTAGGGGTTTCAAACACTGTCACTTAGAGCAAACCTCAAGCTGTGGATGTCTATGTAAGATTTCAGGGGTAATGTTTTCCTGGCCAAGTTATTGCAGCCTTCGAAACAGGATTTGCAGCAGAGACTCTGGCAGGTTCTAAATGTAGAAGATTGAATGTTGACGGAGTGTCAAAAGAGCCCCATAATTAAAGGTGTTTCTTTACAGCATATCCCTTTATCCGTTTATTAATCCAACAGGTATTTATTGAGCACCACCTACATGCCAGGTACTGCATTAGCAAGGCTTTTTTTGTTTCCTGAATCAGATCATATTACCTGAAAGAATGGATGAGCAAACGGATAAATAAATGAATTAATAGTGAGATGCCTCCCAAAACCACATTGCTGCGCTGCTCCAGGTGCACTGAGAGTGGTGTGTGGAAAGGGAAAATGAAAAGTATAAAAAAACACCACCACCGCCGACTTAGGCTACTTTTCCCTCCTCACGCTGCGCTCCCTCCCAATTTCAGCGCAGGAAGGGAGCCAGGCTACCTCCAGCTGAGCGCTCGCCCCGCTCCCCTCTTTCCGTCTCCTCCTTCAAGCACCTAAAGGGCTTTTCCTTTTCATCTATTAGGAACTATTCTTAGGTCATACTCATCTTTTTTGGAGCATGAGACTCAATTTCATGGCCTGGTCTGTGTTTTTTATTATTGTTGTTGCTTTTGTTTGTTTGGTAGTTTAAACTTTCCTTATGAAGAATCCAGAACATATAAAAACTAAACAAAACAGTGTAATAAACCTTCATGCACCCACCACACATTCCCACAAAACCATCAGCCCAGGGCCGATGGCACCCCATCTACAACCTCAGCCACTACCCCCTCCTAATATTATTGGGAAGCAATTCCTCAGAATCATATATCTTCATTTATCCCCTGGACTTAATTATAGAAAGATTAGATTGAAAACTTCAAATTTCTGCAGGGGAGTTAGAAAGTAGTCTAAATAAATTATTGACTTATAGCAGGATAACCTGAAGAAGTGAAAAGGAGATGGGTGGATATAGCCCTAGGAATGGCAAGATCTGGGGACCAGAAAGAAGTCTGACTTTTCATCTTGCTCTTGTCCCCTTTCTACCATTTATCCCTGAGTTTTGCTCTTTACTGGCCTAGTCCATCCTCAGACATATTAACTCTCCCCATGCAGAGGGGACCATGACTGCAGGAACCATCTCTGAACTTACCTCCTAATAAGTCATGATTCTAGAATAAAAAGGTAAGTCATCCCCACCAACTTCAGTCCAAAAAATCCTGGGGACTATTCTGATTGGTGCAGCTTGAGTCACACGCCTTTCAATGGGCCAATCACTGAGGTCAGGGGCAAGAGATACTCTGATTAATGCAGCTTTGGCCACACCCATCCCTCCTGCACTAGGATTAACTGGGTGGAGTACAGAAGAAAGAAAGGGAACGCAAGACCACAATTATTATAGGAAGAAAAAGGCCCTGATCTTTATTGATCTTCTGGCATATAATAGGAAGTATCATAATTTATATAAACTAAAAACTTTCTATAAAGGTAAATAGGATTATGTGTATTTTTGAGTAAAGAAGGAAAGTTCAGAAAAGGTAGACCATTTGCCCAGCCTTGGCTTGTTTGGTGCACCCCCATTTCCACCCTCACTCATGCTATTACTGAGTTATATGTTTAAAATACATGATGGGCATGCACTGGCTAAAGAGGACATTTTCAGAGAGAGAGACTGCAAGTAATTTTGATTTCTGCGAAGCTTAGACACATAGACAATATAAAGCTACATGACCTTGAGCAATTTTCTTAACTTTTCTATGCCTCAGTTTCCTAGTATGCAAAGTCATGATGATGATAACATCCAGATTGGCTGCAAGGATTGAGAAAAGGAGCATATGTCACGTGCCTCACACAACAACCAGTTTACAGAATAAAACAAGTGAATGGTTACAACAATCACTAGCATTATTACTACAGCCCAGCGCTCCAGGAGAACACAAAGAGATGATTATCAGAAGCAACAAGAAATCCAGGGTCACTAGCTGTGATTGTGAAATGAAAACACCTTGCCTTTATTATTTCTTGAAAGGTAAGATCCAAAAAATACAAAGTCATGCTTTATTTTCGTACCAATTCAGTGCTCTTTCCTCCAAATCCAGGGACTTACTGAAAGCTAAACAGGGAAGGGTAATGAGGTTACTAAGAAAGAAAAAATTGGAAAGTGCAACAAACTCACTGACCTAGAAAGTAAAATGTTTGAGCGATTTTGTCAAATTAGAGTAGATATCATTCCTATTTCTGGCCCATGCTTGAAAGGGAAGCCAAAAAAATTGCCTTAAGAAAAGAAAATTGACTCAATAAATGGTTCTGGTCTAAATTTAACATCTAATAATGTGACAACAGTGTCTCTATTTGCTGAAGGCCAAGCAACTTGTTACTGCTGTTATAGCTGGAAAAGGTTGGCCGTAAAAGTGGAAAGAAAATTCTAGATAAATACCAGCCTAGGAATATATTCAGTATTCTAGATAAAATTGTCTCAACCTCAATTTGCGGCTTGCCAAACATGTTTCCTGTTTTGAAGGATACAACTCACTCTAGAAGAAGGCTGTGTGGCAATGGCTCGGAGACAGGTAAGCCAACAGAATGCAGAAATTTCATACAGCTCTACTGCGAGGTTTCCGAAGCCAGAAAACATCTGGCTATAGAAAGATCCAGACAGCCGGGAGAGGTACGCCAGGCTCCTTTCCTCACTGCAGGTCATCACGCTGCCCCATGGGAACGAGCTTGTATCATCGCTGATCTCTGCCAGATTAAGTTCTGTAAATTCACGCAGCCATCCGAAGCACAGAAAGAAATTAGAAAATTTGATAGGGGCAGCCAGGTATATCCGGGTAAAGAATGTTTGGTATTTCTTGTTCTGGACTAGTTTTTCCCCTTTTTTTACCTAATGAAGGTAACAGTAAAGGCAGAGAATATGCAGTGACAGGCCCTGATATGGAAACCACGGAGGCATCCTTTTAGCAGAGGCATCCTCTGTTTTTACAATGTTGAAACTGCCCGAAGGACATCATTAGAACAAATCCGTAAGCACTTGGGAGCAAGAATTATATGCCATTCAGAATTTTATCCCCAGGCCTGTTGCTCTGCCTGGAACCAGGAAAAGCTCAGTGAATATAGATTGAATGGGTACTTGGGTGGAAGACATACATATGATAAAAGAGTAAAATTCTGAACAGCCTCTGGAATTGATCAGAAGCAGGCATGTTCAGCACTTGTCAGTAAGACCTGCCAAAATCGAAAATAAATCTCTATTTCCTACACCAGAGAGACAGGCTAAAGTTAGGAACTGGAGGAAGCACAATAACCAAAGCTGGGAACTCTCCTTGGATTTGTGCAGAGATTTTAGAACTAAGATTCTTTTACTTACTTATTTTTTTAAAAGTGTTTTACTTACCAATTACATCATCTTTGTAAAATCCTTAGGTAATGTGCAGACTGGGAGAATTACTTAAGTCCATCCGAATCTGTGATTCTAAAGAGAATATGCCCCTTTAAGACCCAGTAGGGTTGGACAGGTGCGTCTTGATTCCTTGCAGGGTTTTACTGCTTCTCATGCCAGGAGGACCTTCAGTACAAGGAACTAAGGCCCTGTGTGGGAGAAAGAGCCTGGGACCGCCTTGCAGTCTTTGCTTATTTCCACATAATCCCTCACATCTCTGGTTCTTTTCAGTTCTTCCCTCTTGTTTCTTCTTTGATACCAACCAGGCTCCTAATCTCCAACCTGAGCCCTAGCAGAGACGTGGCTGTGCCCACACTGGGTGGCCAGATGACTTCTCTTGCCTCTCATGTTTTCCTTCATCTTGGCAAAATCCACTCTGTGCTGCCTGGGCCACCGCTCTTGCTGAACCATGATAGACCTAAAAATTGTCATGTCTATATTTCAAATCTATGTTGGCCCATGGCCCCTTGAGCGGTCAAGTGCTAGACATGACTAAATGATATCAGATTTAGCTACAAATTGGTAAGGCCAAACACGCACTTTTATAGTCCCTTTATTCAATAATGGCATTATTAACGATTACTTTAAAAGCTTTATTTTGGAAAGTGTCTAATATATAAAAGTAGAAGGAATACTGAACTCCTATGCACCCATCAGACAGCTTCACAATTACTTTTTTAAGTTTATGACTGTAAAAATAGTTGCAGAGCTATCAAATCATTTCAATACTGCACGATTACATTTTGACTCAAGCCACATTTTCAACTTGGCAATGTTGGCAGCCCTGCCTTTTGCGATCATAGCCTGCCTTGCTCAGTTATAATGAACTGTTCTTCCAAACAGACTTAGTCTGAGCTGCTGAAGCAAATCTACCCCAGATATTATGTGTTTGCTCCCTTTCTTAAAAATAGAAGGTGATTTAAAGGGTCATAAAAATGCTCATTACATTCATTAGGTCGGTCCATGCAGTTATCTTTTTTGTCTCAGATAGCAATTTGGCAGGAGAGCGTATTTATTGCCTCTGATCTGGACCATGGAAAGGCTAGGGAGGTAACACAAACCTTGCCAGCCTCCCTTAATAATTAATTACACGGCCCATCCATGAGTTTATCTAAGCATTTTTTGAAGCTGTTGCTATTTCTAGCCTGTACCAGTTCTGAAGAAGCCTGGTAGAGGCCATGGAGATAACAAAGCAGAGTCAGGAGGTGGTGGAACAGATAATAAAAGCACACACGCACATTCACGCGTACGTGCATTTCACCCCACTGGACACACTTGGGTTCAATGGAATTCCAGGCCAAGCAGTGGGATTAGCAGTTCAACCAGTATAACTTTCTCTTTATTATTAAAGAGCTCATCACTTAGGCCAATAAATCCTCACACAGCCAAAGGTGACTGCAGTTTTAAACTACAGTTGCTGTGAGGTGTTTTATAACCCACAGCACCATCTAGGCTGGTGGAGATAAGCATGTATACATAAGAGCTCTTCCTGTTCTTAGCACCAACCACCTTGCTCTGGACATTTATCTTTATTCAGTTAAAAATGAATATTCTGTGTGTATGTGTATAGATACACATACATCAGACATGCTTGTTCAGTTGCGTTGCCTCTTGAGGTTAAAATATAACTCTGAAGATGATGAATTTTCATCTCCAAACATGCTCATTAGTTTCTCAAACAAACAAAACCTTCCCCTCTGTCACAGAAGCTAATCTGAGTCCCTTTCCCTGCCCCTTCCTATTCCTAGCGTAGCATAAACTCATCCTTAGGAGGATGGGGTGGAGAGGAAAGAGCTGTCGGGAGATAAAACTGGGGAACCCTGGGAATAGTTCAGTACAATCTCAGTCCACAGAAAAAAATTCAAAGAGCATGTCATACTGCCACTGACCTCTGAAGGAAATCATAAAAAGCACAAACATCTGTGTGTCGTCTGCAATCACATTTTGCATGAACTTGAGTTAAGTTATTTAGAAAATGTATAATATAAAAACACTAATAAAGTCTCTCTTTAAGAATACATTTTATACTCTACAAATTTTTTTCCAAATCAGAAATTCATTGTTTATGCTATTGCCATTTCACAGTACTTTTTTGTGGATACATCAAAATAACTGTCATTTGTCATCAAGTTCAGTCTTGAGTCATGTGAGTTTCCATGAGATGCGAAAGCATCCCTTAAATCAAACGCAAAGCTTTCTGTTGCTAACAGATGCTTTTCATTCAACAGCACTTGGTTTTCTTAGCTGACACACTGAATTTCTCTCCCAGAAGCCTCCGGCGATTGCTCAGCAGCCGGAGGAGCATAGGGTGTCAGTCCCGGTGCTAACGAGGCCACAATCAGTTAGAAGACAAAACTGAGTGACCAGGAAGGTCGGTTTTACAGCTTCATCACAGCAGGACTGAGACTGCCTCCCCCAAGTGTACTCCAGGACTGAGGCTCTCAGCCCCAAGGGAAAGAAGAGCCGAAGGCTGTGTTCTTTGCCCACCCTGGGAGGCTGGCCTGACCTATATAATCATGGGAAGTCAGTACACCAGAGGGCACCACCTCTCTTGCTATGCGAGGGGGCTTTGCACGAGCTGTTCCCTTTGCCTGGGATGCCCTCACCTCCGAGGCAGCTCCTCCTCACTCTGTTGACTCCAGCTCTCCCAGGGAAGCCACTCCCAGTCTGGGCCATGGTTCTTTAACTGGTCATGCGTAGAACCCAGTGATAGACAATTTATGTTGTCTACAAGTTACTTATAAATACCTTAACGTAAACAGTGTGTTTGTGTGTCTTGATCTCCATCTTGAGGGTGTTTAACTCATAGTTGAAGGACCTGTAATCTAAAATACACACCCAAGGTGTAATTAGAATTTAAAACTATAATTTAAAAACTCTGCTCTTCAGAGGCAGCTACACAAAGGCTTCACTTATCTTCATCTTTAATCCACCAGAGGTTCTGAAAATCAGCAAACTGCATTTAAATGTTTTCATTGGTTTAATGATTGGCGTTTTAAAAATGTGAACTGGCTGGAAATCCCGCACTACTCGCTTGTTTCTGCAGAAATAGGGTGAAGAACTGAGCGGGTCCAGCAGCATAAACTCTTCCCAAGGGGGCCTTAGGCTGAGGAGTCCATCTGGTTCTGGATCCAGATGTTACAAAAGCTGTCGACACCTGAATCCTGCTGCTGGGATGTTGTCACATTAATTTCAAGTGAACTTTTAATAGAGCATCTAAAAGCCTTGCTGCTCCAAGTGTGGTCTGGGCACAGCAGTATCAGCCACACCTGAGAGCTGGCTGGAGGGGCAGATTTGCAGGTCCCACCCCAGGCCCACTGCACCTTGGCATTGAGAAGCGTTGCCTACGTTAATGACCGGGCGCTGGAAATTCATCAAGCTCACAGACCAGGATGTGCGAATGCACTTACTTTTTTCTGTTTGGATGCTAGCTTCCTGATAATCATTTGTGTGACAGAATTCCATCTGAGGCTTACTGTCACTATAACTGACACGTGGTTGTCAGGAGGTGAGTGGGGAGAACTGCAGACCTGGGCAACATCCATTTTTGGAGGAGCCTTTATCTACCATAAATAACCTTGTCATTGCGAAATATCAAATTGCCTTGGGCCCATTTGTACCTCTTTTTCCAGTCAGTCTTAGTTTGTAATCCTACATTCACTGTGTGATTATTTAGTTAATGTGTGTCTCCCTTATACTGTAGGCTCCAAATGACAGAAACAGGTGTTTTTTCCTTTCTTTTGCCTCTCTAGCCAAGTGTCTAGGATTCATGCACATTCGACAAATACTTGTTGATTGAATATTGTTGAAGGAAAGGAATGTTTATGATTTTCTGAGCAAGCAGGGGAAATATCTTTAAGTTTATGGGATTTAAAACTCCGAACTAACTCTTGGGTGCTGAATAGTGATTTGCCCCCCAAATCCACACATTTTCCAAATTCCTATCTTGTGCACCCCAGTGGCACTACCAGGAAACTCAAGGTCTGGAGAAATAGTTATAAAAGATTTTCCCTGTTTGTTTTTTCTTTTTGCTTATCTCTATTTGGATGAAGCATGCTAACCAGCTACATTCAAATTTAATAATCACGGAATTCATAACCACAGTGCTGAAAGGAACATTGACACATGATTTCTTGTCTCCAGCAGGATGTTCTGGGCTCAGAGTGGCAGAGAGCCATTTACCAGAGGGAGGGACCAGCCGGTTTACAGACCACGATGTGTGAGTGCATTTACACATGCCTTCTCTCAACTCCAGTCTTGTGAAACAGAAAATCTTATCAGAAATATGTAATCAATTTAAGCTTATTTTATGCAAATTATACCCTATTAAAGAAGCGTGTGAAGAAAAATCGCTGAAAACAAGATTCTGCAGTCTTTTTTGGCACTGCTGTGATAGACAGTACTAAATGCCGGCAGATTTGCATATTTATAATATTTAATGATGGGGCGAGAATATAAAATTAATTACCTCGGTGAGATAAAAACTGTCAGACAATTTATTAAAATCTATTTTGGAAAATGGTTACATAAAACATTTCTAAATAAGAGCAATTGATCTCTCTAATAATAGAAATTGGAGTTGTACCAAAATGGTGCCAAATTAGGATTTATGTTGAGCTGCAATCCAAACAATAGATAAAATGAATTGTACCTATAATGCACAATTGATTGCTCACGCAATTCCAGGCCACAAGAATAGCTTGCCAGCTTATGTTTGCAATTTCTATGATCTTATATGGGAGCTATTTAAGGGAAGTCAAATACCTTTAGTGCTCTAGCCATACCTACAAAGGATATTTTTCAGAAATGTGTGCTTTGGTTCAGATGGTGGGATGGTTAATTTTATGTGCTACTTGATTGGGCCACTTGACAAGGTGTTCAGACATTTGATCAAATATTATTCTGGGTGTGTCTGTGAGGGTGTTTTGGGAGGAGATTAACCTTTGAATTGGTGGATCGAGCAAGACAGGTTCCTCTCCCCAGTGTGGATTGCTGGGATTTTAATCAATTGGAGACCTGAACAGAAGAAAAAGACTGATTGAGAGGGAAATTTACCTGCCTTAGTAGCTGAGCTGGAACATCAGTCTTCTCCTGAACCTCAGCTGTAGCATACCCCAGCAGCTCTCAAAGTTCTCAGGTCTTTGGACAGACTGGAACTACATCACCTACTCTCCTGGGGCTCCAGCCTGCAGACCACAAATCTTGGGAGTTTTTAGCCTCGATAACTGTGTGAGCCAATTCCTTACTCTCTCTCTCAGTAAACAGATAGATAGATACATATAGATCTATATAGATGGTTCTACATATAGGTATATATAATAAATAATAATTATTATAATTAATATATAATAATATGTAATGTAATATATAATTTATGTATATAAAACCTCTCTCTCTCTATATATATATATAAACATATATATCAATAGGATTATATATGTATGTATATATGCATATAGATATATTCTATTGGTTCATATGGTTTATTCCAAGATAGTTCTTACATAGGGCTACCTTCATCATTATTTTATTTTTAGAATGGGAGATTTCGCCCCGTTTTCAAAATCACATGTCTAAGAAAAGAAATACACAATATGATAGTGATGTGTGGATGAAGTGATTGAAATAGTTAAGTAATACTGTCTTATTGAAACATCACCTTTTTCTTGCACTTTCAATATCACATAGGGAACTTACCATTTGAAGGCACAAAGCTAGGAGATTTTATTGGTTAGAGATATTTGTGCACATAGATCCCTAAAATGGAAAGGCACACATTTGGCCACCGTCATCCCATAACTCGAAACTGTTGAATAGATGTAGTATTTTTAGAATAAGTTAAGGCCACCCATAGGCAACGTAAGGCCAAAGCCTGTCCTTTCAATACAGAATGAGAAGAATGGAAGGATGGCAGTGGCCAGGCGTCCGCGCGGTGCTGGTGCGGGCTCTTACTCTGGACGGGAGAGGGTGTGTCACATGGAAGGTGACAGGCTAAGGTGGGGGAGAAAGGAAGGTGGAAGGCTGGGGGCAGAAGGGGAGCTCCCCGCTTCTACAGGCCGGGCCTCCGTGCGGTGGAGGTGGTTCCCACCCAGCTCACTCCTTGGACCCGCGGACGGCAGAGACAGACGGCCTGTGTCCCAACTCCCTCCACCCGCTGTCTCCGAGCCTGCAGGTGCCACAGCAAAGGGAGAGCGCGCCGGCCCTTCTCCCAGCCTCGGCTGCCCAGGCGGGGACACACTTCGCAGGCCGCCTGCCGCTTTGCCACCTACAGGGCCTCCCAGCCCCGCGGTGAGAGCAGGGCAGGAGCGGCCTGTCCTCTCCTCTCCTCTCCTCTCCGCACGGCCCAGGCTCCCGGGGACAGTGCGGGCCGGTGCTTCGAACCTTCCGGGGGACCTCCACTCGGTGACACTAAGGTATCTTCAGAGACAGGAGACCCAGGCTCTGACCGTATCGGCTGCACTTAAACAACCCTTTGTGACAAGTATTTGTACAACGCTTTCTATGTGCAAAACATTGGCTTGCAGGCCGAGCTTATAAAAATGTTACAGCAAAGATGACAAGGCGATCGACGGAGAGGGAGTCCAAGGAGAGGGCTACAACCCAGTGACACTGTCAGGTACACCTGGACCACAGGTGGCAAAGACTTTTTTAAAAAGATGATGAAGAGGAAGAAAAGCGACTTTTCTGCTGAGTCCGGAGGCAGGGCGCTGCTGAGGAAGCTGCGGCTGAGCGGCTGAGCGGCCGCCAGGCCGGGCCTGTGCCTGAGGCCTGCGCCCCCTGGGACACTCCTGGCCCAAGCCTGCGGCCCCCCACACCCCCGATCTCCCTTTCCTCCCCGGCCCCCATCTTTTCTCCTTTCCTCTTTCCCCTCATGTTTTTTCTTTCTTTTTAAAGGTTTGGGTCGACATTAATTATGCGTAACATCCCTGAGATTATTCACTGTTAGCCTGTTTTCCCACATAGTCACCTGTATGTAATTTTACAGGAAGGCAAAACAGAATCAAACTGGGCAAATACAAACTTGGTTTTTATCCATTTTGAAGCAGTTCTTTGCCCCCATTTTCTAACATTTGCCTTAATCACACAGGCAATTCCAATGCGTCTGTAGCCCTATGTAGTTTCCTCATGACTGCACAACCACACACACACATGTGCACACACACTCAGATACGTATCTATCTGTTTTTTCCTCATTGGTGTTTCACAAAAGTAAGATTATATTATGTACACTTGCCTGTATTTTGTCTTTCCCATTCAAAAGCTCTCATATGAATTCCTCTGCGTCTCCCAGTAGAGTTCAATGTATTCTTTTTACTGCTGTATAATATTCCACAGCATAGACACAAAATGATGCTGTCAATCATTCTCATAAAAACAAAAACTTTGCCCTCAGAGTTTTACTGCAATATGCGTCATGTCTGTGTATCCTTGCATGCTTTTATTTCTCTGGCAAAAATTCCCAGGAGTAATTGTTAGGTCAGCAAGCACACATGTCTCACATACACGCATGCACACACACACACACTTTATTTTAATAAATATTGCCAGGCAGGTTGCTCTCAAAAAATGTTGTAATTCACACCATAAATGTGTGAGAAAATACTCTCTGTATCCCTGTTAGTAACAGATGTTTATAATTTTTTCAGTCTTCAGGAATTGCTTTCTTTTTTTTTTACTCTATTTAAATTTTGAATATGTAAAACAGTCACTTGATTTCCAAGTGAAAACTATGTAACTGATTACACTCAGAGAAGCCACATCTCTGTTACTGTCCTCACTCTATGGTTCCTTTCTATACTATGCATCATCAATTTTTTAATTTTTAATTTTTAATTAATTCCCTAGCATTTTCTCAAATATTTTTATTTCCATTTGCATTTATATAATTAAGCCCTTTTCTTACACAAAAAGTAGCATGTCATTTATGTTTTTCTGTGCTTAGCTCTTTTCCCTTAAATTATATCCTGGTTCTCAAGCCACATGAGTATATAAAAACCTTCCTCATTTTTTTTCTTATAGTTACACAATATTAGATTGTATGAATGCACCATAGCTTATTCAACCAGTCTCCATCTGATGAACACTGGGGTTGATTTCAATCTTTTGCTACTATAAAAAATGTCACAGTGAATAATCTTGAGCATAAGTCATTTTATATTTTCCTGCTCTATTTTTAGCCTTGATTCCTAGAAGTGAGATTGCTGAGAAAAAGATAAATGCATATATAAGTTTTCTAGATATTACCATATGCCCTCTTCATAGGGGTTGTATGACATTACGTTCCCACAAAATATATGACAGTGATTGTTTCCCCATGGCCTTGCCAAAATTCTGTATTTTCAAATTTTTAGGTATTTGTAAAACTGACACATGAGAAATGACAATATAATTCAATTTGTATTCCTCTTATTATAAACAAGATTAATGATCTTTTCATATATTTAAAGTTCTCTTAAATTACTTTTTGTGTGAATTACTTGTTCATATATTTTTTCCATTTTTCTATTGGGTTATTGGTCTTTCCTCCCTCAACTTTAGTAGCTATTTATATTTTAGTGATAATAGCCCTTTGTGCAAATTGAAAATATTTCTTATTTATTTTGTTACTTTGCATATGGTGCTTTTCTTATTTTTTATGTAATTGAACATAATTATTTTAAATTGTTTGTGGATTTTGAGTCTCAGTTGGTAAGCATCCCTACCTCCAATAGACCAAGATAGACTCCAAAATGACTAGAGATCTGAATGTAAAAATCCAAAACAAACAACTCATGAAAGCTTTTTTTCCCCTAAAGGAGGGAAGTCTTGAATTGTCTTTTCTCAATCTTCAGAAATAAAATGTGTCCATTGATTGGTGGAAAGCATCATCTTATCATTGTTCTGAAAAATATATATATTGATCAACTTTCTAGCGTGTTGACTCTACTTCAGAATGATTTGAAAATCTGGTGATTCTACGCCACTATTTGACAAAGTTTCGTATCAGAAAGAGTGCTGAAATTTTAAGGGAAAATGGCCCAACAAAATCAGATTTTCAGACACCCATTGTTCTTATTTGCACTTTTCTTTTGCAGCTTCTAGAAATTCAGCACATTTAAAAACTCAGTTATCTCGGGAGATACAGAATCCCATGCTGTTTTCACATCTCAGCCGTGTTCTCTATTTATATTTACCATGCTATTCGAAGTGGCGGTCCTTGCTTTACTATTTCATCACTACTTTATGCTTCAGTTAACAACTTTTGAGCCACTGAGCCACTTCTGCAAATCAAGACTATAATGCCTTAGAAAAGTAAGAGCGAAATGTGGAAATCTAACAAATGTAAGCAAAAATATGTAAAGGAGGCGAGAATGAGTCGGTCAAGATAAACTACACCCTGTTTACAGAATGAACTGGCAAGGAGAAAAGGGCGACTGCAGCCCTAGTACAATAGGCAGAGTCTTTCAGAATGCAATCATTAATCATACCTTTCAAATTCAGCAATGTCTAGGAATAAATCACTTCTTGGCATTTCCCCCGAAACCATCACATGGCCAGCAAACCACGTGGTGGACAGCTAGAAGCATGGAAACCAAGAAACCACGCTCAGGGAGAATTGTTCTACCCAGGGCTGCTCTGTCCGACTCCCAGGCGCGGGCACTGATGTCCACGTGGCCAAGAGCCGGGTGTTCAAGCGCTGGGTCCGATGCTCTCTTCTGAGTTGTAGCTAAGACCCAACATTCTTTTGAATCCTGTTTCTTGCCTTAAAAATGTTCAGTTCTATACAAGACAGGACATCACACATCAACCACTACTTGCGTCAGTTAGTTCGGTTTGTTAAGTGGGTCAAAGACTTTTCCTTCTATTCTGGAGTTGTTCACAAAATAGATGCCATGAGAATTAGGGTAAATTTTAGCTATACTTGAAATTAGGGTTACCTGAGCTGATGCTTTGTACACAGCGGGGACTCTGAGTACTAACCCCTATTCTGCAGATCACTCACAAGAGGGGTTTTAATATGGATTAGCGTCTTTTAACTCTGTCTGCTACTTCTTTATGAGCAGAGGAACATATGTAGTTTTCTGGTGAAAAAGCAGATGTCAAAAAGCAAAAATAAAACAGACTCACAGGAAGGGAGGCCCTCTCTGTGAAGCCAGGATCTCAAGATAGGCTCAAATAGAGTAATTTATTACGGCTTTACATTCTGAAAGTAATATTCCCAAACTCATGGCTATTGGAATGAAAGCTGATGCCTAAAGGGACAGTATGACTTCTCTCTTTCCTCCCTCGCTCAGTGCCTTCCTATCCTCGCGCCTGGTGGGAGGGGAACTTTTATTCTCTAAGTAACACAGCGTGAGGAAGCCAAGGCCAGTGAGAGATTGGTTTGTCCGTCTAACGAATGCTAGGAGCCAGCGATGATGGCCACCCCACATTAAAGCTGGGGGGCAGATACTTTCAACGACATGGATGGCCCTGGAAGACATTACAGTAAGTGGAACAAGTCAGTTACAGAAAGACAAATACTGCATAATTCCACTTACACAGGGCACCAAAGTTAGCCAAAGACATAGAAGTAGACAACAGAGTGGTGGTTACCAGGGAATAGTGGGAAGGAATAAGAGGAGTTGTTCAATGGGCAGAAAGCTACAGTTACTCTACAGGAGTAAGTTCCAGAGATCCTCTGTAAAGTAGAATGCCTATAGCTAACAATAAGGTATTGTGTGCTTGAAAAGTTTGTTAAAAGGGTAGATCTTGTGCTATGTTCTTACCACAGAAACAGAACAAAAAAGAGACACAGGAAACTTTTGGAGGTGATGGTATTGTTTACAACCTGGTTGTGGTGACAGTAACACAAATATGTGTACAGAAAATTGTACACATTAATCATGTGCAGTTTTCATGTATAAATTGCACCTCAATAAATCTGGAAGAAAGGTCAGGGTAGGACAGACAGAAAAGTGCTTTCTCTGGATCTAACCACGTAGGATCCTGGAGGGTTGTATCAGGGGTGCTGGTAAGGGGGTGGGGTGGGTATGGAGGAGTGAGAAATAAAAAAGAGAAGCAGCCTCTGTTTGGAATAAAGAGAGACCAGATTGGGAAGCGGGAGGGGACACCTGTGGACACTCCTTTGGGTTCTGTGCTCACAGCCGGGTAATAGGGCTACGATCTTTCTGGACAGGGCGCCGACCACGTGGTGCTCGGTGGTTCAGGGGCAGGCTCCCCTGTATTAAGATGCACCGTGTCATTGAGGAAGCCGGCCTCGCCGTCTCCTCGCCCACCCACCCTGGGTCACAGGCTGATTTGTGCTGCTCTTCTTTCCTCGGCACCTGTGCTCTGTTCCCAGCGGGTGTGGAGGAAACCTTACCCCATGGGGACAGGTTGTCACTCTCAGAGCACACAGATCAGAGCCCGTGTTTTCCAAAGAGATATCTTCAGCCAGGTGTTGAAGGTGCCTTTTTTAAAAATTGAATGTTACTGTATCAACACAGAAGACATTTTAACAAAATCTGTACCTAATATAAAAAATAAAGTCTCCTACAAGAGTAAACACTTAAAGCGCATAACACAACTAAGCAATGACCAAGCATTTTTTTTATTTTGGAAGCACCAAAAAACATCTTTATTTCTTTGGCAGAAATTTAAAAAGAAGAATTCCCTTTCCAGTTATATAAACTCATCCTCCAAGCTTCAGTTTATAAATTTGGAATAAGAATAACTAACTCTGTGTCACACATAAGCCAGGACGTTTTTAAGGTGAGAAATAGAAAAATGAAAGAGAAAATGACTTATCTCTCTCTTTGTGTGTGTGTTTTTAAAAACAGTCATCACCCTGGTACAAAAGTGTCATTTTATCTGTGCAGGACGACACATTTCATTTTAGCTTACTTATCTAGTCATATTTTTCACATCGTGTTCACACGTCATTGCTACTCTGACTTGATAGAGACAGCCATCAAAAATTCACAATAATCATAAAATTCAGGAAACTATGTTGCTGCAATATTTATACATCCCTGTCAGGAACCAGATCTCATATGTGTGTTGTCTACACCTCTAGCTGTGCCTGGTACAAATAGCACATGGTCTAAACCCTCTACCCATGCTTTCCAGGCTTGACTGCAAATCACCCCAGATCAGTGGTAGTAGGAGCCCCCTCAATCTCATTTACACAGTCCCCTGTTCCATTGTACATGTAAGAAATTATTGAAATGCCAAATAGCTTGAGAAATGCCAGAGCAGAAAAAGAGCAATGGACCCAGGCGATGGAAGCCTTAAAATGGGAATTCAAAAGCACCTGCCGAGGGCAGGCCACATCCCTGCCGATGCTGACTCTTCTGTGTGTGTGTGTGTGTGTGTGTGTGTGTGTGTGTGTGTGTGTGTATGAGAGAGAGACAGACAGACAGACACAGAGGAAGGGGTGTTGAGGGGCTCAAAGTTGAAAGAAAACTGTTTGCAGAAACAGAAATAAGATCTGATCTAACCTGAAAGGGTGCAGGAATGACCAGAAGGAGTCTATTAATGGGTCACTAGAGTCAGCAAGAGTCAGGTAGGAAAGGGTTAAGCAGGGAAAAGCGTTCCAGACTGAGAGAAAATGTCCAAAGAAAGCAAGAAACTCAGGGAGATGTTTACTCTCATAGGAGAGCTTGCCCGTGGAAAGTCAGAATCTCCTTACGGGATAAAACAGGCTGGCCTAAGAGAAAGGACTGGAGAGTCCACAGAGCAGGGCATTTGTTTGGTTGCCTGCCCAGGAGAATGAAGAGACCTGAGAAGGTTGAAAGAGAAGAGGCCTGGGAGAGAGGGAGATCCTGAGACACCTCCACCTGGGTTGAGAGGACAGCTGGGAAGACGTCAGGAGCCGAAACACTGGAAATGGAGGTAGGCTGAGCTCATGAGCGCCGCCCCTACTGAAATATATCCTTCCAGTATCTAGGTGCCCTAACCCTAGCACGTCCTGGAAAAGTGGGGCTCTTCCCACTAAACCCTCTTCACCACTTGTGTTATTCTGAGAACCCACCAGGCTCATAGGGGCCAGAGAAATGCAGGAAAAGAGACAAAGTCAAGTTCCAGTCCAAACTCTCATCATTCTGAAAAATGCGTCCAAGAGCCGGTTATTGGTGGAGAAACTCCTGAATCCTCCAGGGGTGGCCGTGGAAAATATGTAGCAGCAGAAAGTGGGGGGCCTCCTCCAAGCCGTGCTCTGGGCCGCGTTACCATCCCCATGAGTGGAATATTTTTTTCTTCCACTACAGGAACGTTGGAAGGCCTAAGCCTTCCAGCCACGTCCAATGGATGTGGGGATATTTGAAGCTGGATTAGGAAAAGAAATTGTGCGTTTTTATCCAAACCACAGGTGCCTGACCATCTCCTGCAATTCATCAGGAAATGAATAAAGCCACATCGCTGTTTAATATTCCAGGGATTATAGGCCTGTGATTTGATACCCGTGGCCCAGCTCCTCTGGTACGCTGTTCTCGCGATCACCCCAGGTTTTGTCTGCACCATCCTGTAGGTGGGCTAGAGCCATTTAAGCCCAAAGCCTTCTCAGTTTGGATGCCTTTCAAGACAGAGCCTTCATTTTCAATGCCTGGAATAGTTCATCTTCTGTTCCCACAGTCAAGTCAAGTCAATAAAGATGAAAATCATTTGACCAGTCACTCTCACTGTCCAATGACTTAACCTCATTTATCTTCTTTAGATTTCACTGAACTACTCAAGTCCCAGGCCTGTCCATCACATCCCCCACTCTGGGTGTTTGTTCAATTAGTCAAATAGAGAATTTGACAAATAGCTCCAAGAACTGTTCTTGTTTGGGCAGCTGTTTTTCTTTGGAACAAACTTGCTCATTCTATTAAAAAAAATCTTCACTTAATTTAGCTGGTCAACACTTTATCAGTCTTCCCATAACACTAATTTTAGTCCCGGTCTTTTCAAAGGAGGTACACCTCACGTCTCTTCGCGTAATCTTTTCATAGAATTGCAGAGGAACATCCCCTGAATGTCCATTGCCATGTTATTGTCGTTTGGAGTTTCCTAGTGTTCTTTTTCCATCCACGTAGAGTAGTGATGGCTCCATGGATCATCTTATGTCATCTGTCAGGGAAAAATTAAGTCGCCAATGCTCTGTGGCTAATTCAGAGTCTAGATGCTGCCAGGACAAAGCCTGTTTTTCATTTTGCCAACTTTCTTTCCTCATAGCACTTCCCTGTAAAACCTTACACTTGAGGGTTTTTATTTAAAAGGAAAAATACAAGCCCTGCCAATGCTCCAGCATCAGTTTTGATAGCACTGTGGGAGCACATTAAGGAATGTGTTATAAAGTGGGAGACATGCATCCTTTTATGAGCTGAGTATAACGAGGCTTACTGATTAGTCTAGCTCACTGAGGCAAATCACTACATAGTTTTAAAGGTCTACTGTTCAATGCACCGTAATTAAATTAAAGTTAAAATACTGTAATTATTTAGAACCGGGATACCATTTTTTTACTGACTTTGTGAACTCATGGGCTCCAATGAATACAGAGATAAAATGGCATAGCGCAAGTCGGCTATATATTATCTTGTCTATCTTGCATTTGGAATTAAATTACTCAGTAGTTCAGAGGTTAATTAGAAACACAAGAACTATCCTCCATATAATAGTAGCTTTATGTTGGCTAAATTTAAATATAACTGGAGCGCATTAATTGGATTATTTGCATACAGGCCTGCAAGCTTAAATATGCACGTGTACACACAATGTCACCAGCAGTCCCCTCACCTTCACGGGGGTCCTTTTAGGTGACAGGAACCATGCTTTACATACACTATATCCCATAAAACACAGAGCCATTCTGCAAAACAGGTATTACTAGGCTCACTTTGGGGATGATATCATCTCAATTTGTCAATTCCAAATCTAGCCTGGCCAAACAGAGCTCCTTCATGACCTTGTCTCACCACCCCCCCCCAATGTAGCCTTTCCCATTGTGTTTGACCTTGGTGAATGACCCTCCTTTGTTCAGCTGTAGAAGCCAGGAACCTGGGAGGCATTCCCACACCCTCTTCTCCCTAACCCCATACTCAGTCTCTTATCCAGTCTTGGACATCTGTGTCTCCTACACACCTTCCAAGTCTTTCTCTTAATTCTGTCACCCACTTAACAAGCCTGGACCAAACTGTCATTATACCTCTCCTGGACTGTGGAAACAGTCTTCAACCCATCTTCCAGCATCCTTCCTTCCGTGCATGATGTTCTTAAAGTAAATCTGTTACTTCCCTGCTTAAAACACATCTATAAATTTCCATAGCTTTTAGAAAAAAAACAAAAACATGAATTAGCCCACAAAATCACACAGGGTTTTAACCTTTCTGTCTCTTCAGGCTCCTTCTGCCTTCTCTCTACCTCTTCCCAGCCCTTCAGCCACATTGACTTCCTTCTGTTTTTTGGACACATGCCCCATGCTCTGACCTGCCTCAGGACCTTTGCACATGCTTTTCCCTGTAGCTGCCTGAACCTCTCTTCCTCCACCCCCTTTGCCTACAAATACTATCTTGCCTTTATCATTAGTTCCTCAGAGAAACCTTTTCTGATGCTACCTTAAGATAGGTCCCCTGTTACATGCTCTCATAGCATCCTATCTGTTTTCTTCATAGCACTAATCATAGTTCATAAATGTACAGTTAGATTCATGAATACTCATTTGTATACATTTTTTTACTCCCATTTGGTTACAAATTCCTTAAGGGCATGAAATTTGTGTTTTTGCATTCCACCATAACCCCAGTACCTAGCAAAATGCCATGTTTATTAAATATTTGGTCATATATTTGATCCTTACTTCAAATTCTCTTTAATTGTAAAGCCTCTCTAATCACTGACTTCAAAAGGGAATAAGTCTCTATAAAGAATAAATAGGAAAAATACTGGGAAGCAAGTATACAGAGTAGAAGTAGTTTCCTATTCCATGTATTTTGACAATCGGGGGAAATGTGTCATTGACAAGTCAAGATGCCTGGAATTTCCACAACTGGAATCTCTCTTTTGAGTAGAGCATATTTTCTAGAAACTCAAGTCAGGTGAAATATGTGTCACCTTCCATCAGTCCAGATAAACCCAACAGATAGGCAGCAGAAAGAAGATTCTCAAGAAAACTGGTCAAAAGAGAAGTAATTTTGATCAAGGAGAAAGGGTTTGAACCTCACTGGGTGTGTCAAAGCTTGGGACAGTAAGAAGGTGTGCACTAAAACATGCCCAGGCAGGCAGAAGTCAAGCTCCCCACAAGAGGGCACTCGTAGTCATGGCTGCAAAAAGTATAAAATCGTATCATCTGTGGTCCCAGCTCTATGTTGGGTGCCATTGAAATAAACATCAGTTCAGCATTTGAAATGGTTATAAAGCATTTAACCTACCCCAGTATATTTTTACATAATCAGAGGAAAAGCATATTTATAGTGTAAAACAAAACTCAAAAATCCTTATTCTCATCTCTCTCACCCTCCATTTCATGCATGTGCCACAGCTGCTCCAATAACCCTGCCTCCATAACTCCAAGTTCCTTCAAATTATCACAAACTCAGCTCTTGAAGGCTTTCTTGTCTCTTGCCCATCTTCTTTCCAGCTCAGATCTTTATGATGTGGATAAATTTATCTGAGATCTCTGGCTGCTGTTTTCCCACTTCCCAGCTCCTCCAAACACTAGAACCTGACCCAGCCAACAGAAGTCTCACTTTCCTAGAGAAAGAGAATAAGGGGCCAAAATATTTATAATTAATTGGTATACCGTTAAAAAATAACTATTGTTGTCCTCTTTGTTGTTGAAAATACGCAATTTTATACTGCAGCAAAGCAAATAAAACCTAATTTCTGTTCTGTAATTCATGAGGTAGACTTCATGAACTGCCATGCTTTGGAAGGCTATGATTTGTCCCCTTTTTGCAGCATTGGAAGATGAGGTGGGATGCAGACCGCCTGTTGCCTTTAAACCATGTACTGTTGGATGAAATGTGTTTGAGTACGACATTCTGGGAGTGAGGAAGCAACAGGAGGTATTAGGCGCCAAGATAAGAAGTCAGAGAAGATGCCAAAGAGAGGAGGATGGGTAGAAAGAATAAGACTAAAGAAAACCCATTTGCATTGTCATTTGTTTCAGTTAAGCCCTCGTGTAAAGGTATGAGGGAGGAAGCCCTATGAGACATCAACTATGACCGCATTCCAGGAAAATTGCCTGGGGAGAATTAATCCAAAACCAGGGGATCTAAAATGTTTATCACCATCAATGTACACAGATGAGCCACCTATCTGCCACATAAATGAAAGATGGCCCCTGGATGAAGTCTCCTCCAATGGCCTGGTGAGCACAGGGCTCTAAAGTGCAACATTCCAAGTAATATAGATTTCAAAGTATGGCATGCTTTCTGCATGAGCACATTTAACGATTTTCTCACTTGGTACCTAGTGAGATTTTTCAAACTAATTGAGAGCTTATAAAACTTCCTGAAAGAACACAGAAACAACATTAAGAAAATAAGCCATGGCAATGGTCTTACGCTGGGGAGAACTGAATACAATACTTTGCTTGTAGAAATCTGGATGTAAGTAGAATGGTAACCAAAGTATGTATCATCAAATTAATTATAAAAATAATTTCAATACAGAAATGCTAGATCCTAAAAGAGTTTCAGAACTCTGCAAGCCTTGCAGACAGACCTGCCCACTGCAAAGACCAATCAACTGCAAACCTCCATTGCTACACTTTAACTTCAATTTCCAGTGAAATTTCTGTTAAAATACATATTAGGTGATCTCCATTAGAGTTGTGAATTTTTATAATGCACAAAGCCTATGAAATACACCCTAGCTGTTCTCTAGTTTAATTATAGACTATTTCATCTTCTGCATAGCCTTGATGATTTTTGACATGATGCTCTCTAGCACAATATATTTGAAATAAACAGGACATGTAATCCCATTCCATTCTAAACCCACACATTCAGAGACAAAATGATGCCACTTATTTTTCAAATTATTTTTCAAAGAGAAAGAGAGAGTAAAAAGAGAAAAATGAAGGAGAGGAAACCTGCTAAGTGTCTGAGATTAAGTTTAACAGCGACGAGAGGCCATACAGCGAATCTCTATAACCTAGTAAGGAGACTCCATGTGGATGACTGTACAATCAATTGTTTTTGTTCATTAATAGTATGCATGTGCCCAAAGATAAACTCTTTTGGTTCAAAGGGCAGTGAATTCATTAAAAGAAGTTCCTAATAAAAGTAATTCAATCTTCGTAGTTAGCTTTTAATACAAAAAAATTAATTAACATTTGCATTATGAGACCTGACCTCTCCGGGGAAATATAATCAATTCTCCCAATATAGGATGGGTTCTGCAGAAGACATAATTCCTTATTGTGGTGCTAATCAATCATGTCAGTAGTGCAGAGGAACTGTAAATGATGTGTAAAACTATTAAACTCTAGGCTTTTTAAAAGCCACTTGTCAAGGCCATAGTATATAAATATATACTTACAGTGGGGACTGTTTAATTATACTATTGATTAAATTATTGCAGTTCCTGGCATAATATACGATGGTGGTGCACTATCTGGAAGGAGTACAAGACAACTGAAAACACATCTGTAGTTCTGCAAATGTAATTTTATAAGGAAATTGTGTTAATTATAGCAGCACGATGCATGCCTCTACTGCGAAGGCTGCGTGACTGAGGAAACGTAACAGGTTTTTGGTTGAAGACTGTAACTCAAGAGGAAAGGGTCTAGATGATTGGAGCCATTTTTAAGCGATTATTTTATTTGTGTTCACTTGAAGCATTCCTGTTTTTAATGTGTCCCTGATTGCTTCTTTTATTGAGGTAAAATTTACAGGACATAAAATTTACTATTTTAACCATTTCAAAATGTACAATTCAGTGGCTTCCTGTACATTCACAATGATGTGCAGCTATCACCACTATCTAATTCCACAACCTTTCCTCACCCCAACAAGATACTCTGTACCTGTTAGCAGCCACTCCTCATAAATGACATCATACACTATGTGGCTTCTTGTGTCTATCTTTTTTCATTTTGAATACTGTTTTCAAGGTTCATCCATGTTGTAGTAGGTATCGGTACTTCATCCCTTCTCATGTCTGAATAATATTTTATTGTATGGATGTAACATATTTGTTTATCCATTTTTCAGTTGACAGGCATTTGGGTTGATTCATTTTGAGATAATTTTTGTATATGGGGCACACCTTTAACCTTCAGCTCAGCAGTTTATAGCTCTGCCTCAACCGTCACTTTCTGCTTGCACATAGCCTGAAGCTCAGCCGAGGTGAGAGCTTAGGGCTTTCTCAAATGTTTTCTGCGTATTCATCCTGCCCTGCATGCATATGGCTTGCCGATTTCCCAGAATATGTGGGTGCTTTTCAGAGTTCTTATCCTTTAAAGCATATTATTTCCCAGTTTTTTCTCCAATGCTTTTCAGTGTGTCTATTATTTGCTTTAACTGTTATCCCTTGCCCAAGTGGCAGCAGCTAATACAGTTGCCTTTAATTGTTTATAACAAATGTCTTCCTGTAGCCATCTTTACACCATGGGAGAGTTCTGAGTTAGGTCAAATCGAGGCAACCCCTCCGAGCTAGTCCTTCAGGGAGCCATCAGGCAGGTGGAAAGCATCATTCTCTGAGCACAGATCTGCTCTGCCTCAGCCAGCACCAGCAACTCACACCAGGAACGCAGGCTGCCGTCCTCAAGATCACTCCTGAGCTGGGGAGGAGGGTTGGGGTCAAGGTAAGTTGAAACTCCACAAAGCTCTACTACTGAGATTCAGCCACCTTTTTCTTGGTTAATTGTTCAGCTGCTGTAAATATTTGCTAGTTTTCAGAGTTATGATAAAGATGATTCTGACAATGTTTTACCAGTTTTCACTGTTTTGTGGAAAGTCAGGGCCTTAGAGTTCACAATTCCACCATTTTTACTGATGTTATATCTAGGCCATCTCCTTTTATATCACAAAAATAAATAAGCCATGTAATGTACAGCATAGAGAACACAGTCAATAATATTATAATAACTTTGTATGGTGACAAATGGTTACTAGACTTATCATGGTGATCACATTGTAAAATATATATACATAAATATATATGTCAAAACACTGTGTTGTACACCTGAAAGTAATATAATATTGTACGTCAACTATACTTTAATAAAAAAATTAGCTGGGATGGAGAAAGGAATTCATCAAGAAACTATTTTTTTAAAGCACTGCAGCTCATAAAACAGTGAGTGACTTATTGAATTTTGGTATTTTGTCATATTGCTTACAGTTGACATTTTACGTGGTTGTAAATCATTTGAAGGGTAGTAAAGTTTGCAGGTGATAAAAGGCTGTAGTGCATGAGAAAAGTATATCCAAGTGTATCAACTGATTTGCCCCCAAGTTAAAACTTTCTAACTCGGTGCACTTAGATTTATTGTTCAAATCCCTGAATTTTAAAAAGAAAGCAAGAAACTATGATCCAATTTAATGCATATAATTCATTTCCATTTAATATCGAGACATGTTTGATTCGTTTTTTCGTAATGAATACTCCCGTAGCAAGCATCTCACATGGAGTTATAAACATGGGGGATAATTTTTTCAAGATAGACAAGAGAAAATAAAGAGGTAAGGTAAGAAGCACATAGGTTCTTTATCAAGTTGGAGCTGACAAGATTCAGACATTCAAGAAAAATCTAACTTCCCTTGATGATATCCAGTCTGCTTGCCTGTTTATTTCTCATTTTGCCTAACTGTGCGTCTGCCACCAAATATCTACTCAATACACATTTGTCAGATTAATAACATCATAGTCAATGATGGGAATGCCACCTTCATAGTCTACAGAGCATTCTATTCACCCTCTGGACTTGGACAGAACAATATCGAGATTCTCATCTTCGTGACTGGAAGATTATTACAAACCTGTAAATTAAGGACAATAATAGCTCCTTCAATTTATGAACCAGTGATGAGTTTCTCTCTTTTAATGGCCTTGTTTACTTTATGAAATGGAAAGTATCATTTGTGAAAGTGAGATAACTGCTGATAAGTTTAAGTTTCATGCCAGACACTACTCTCTGCACATGATATTTAATCATCACAACAGGTCATTAGGCATTTTATAGTCCCATTAAACAGGTAAGGAAATGGAGTCACACACACACAAAAAAAATGAATAATTTGCCCCAGATCACACTTCTGGTAGGTGGTAAACTGGGACTTGAATCTAGTCAGTCTGATCACAGTGTTCATGCCCTTAACCACTAGACTAACCCTCTTGAGTTGAGTTTATGACTATGAATTTATGGACACAGGTCTTTGCAGTTGTGTGGCTTTTCTTCCCCAGGGCTATTCAGTCCAGGTATGAAGTTCTAATTTGGGGTTTTTGACAGGTAGATGTATTAGAAAAAATAAGTGGGTAAGATGGCTGATAAGAGAACGAGTCAAGTGATGGACACTAGACAGCGAGTAGAAAAGAAAGGGCCGGCTGGAGGTGGCTGGCAGTGGTGAAAGAGGAGGTGGGATTTTGGACATCTCAGTCAGTCCCAGAGGCAGGGGCTGTGGGAGGAGCTATGTGAGAGGACTTTTAGGAGAGAAGATGGTGATCTGAGACTAGGTCTTCTGGTACAAGTTCTCACACGTGGAACGACGTGGAGAGATCATAAGCTGCAATTTTGGAAGCCTGAAGATAACTGGAGATGACGCTCAGATAAAAAGGATCCCATAACTCAAGGATCCAGACTGCTAAGTAGGACGTCCATGTTGATGTTAAAGAAATTTACAACGATGGTGGACTCTGGGAAAGTGAAGGTCATTTGAACAGGTCAAGCCTTGATCGGCTGCCTCCTGCACGCCCCCTACCGGGGACTGAGCCCAAAGCCTGAGCATGAGCATGAGCCTTGATCTGGAATAGAACCAGCAACCTTTCAGTTTCAGGGGATGACCCCCAACTAACTGAATCACACCATCCAGGGCTCCCCCCACTTTTTAGTCACCCCACAGGCTTGTCCTTTGTTTCATGGCTTACTTAGATGGGCTAATATGAAATTATCAGTGACAATATTCTCGCATTAAGATTTCTGTGATCCCAGAGTCTCATTTTTAGCACTCCAATTGGGATAAGAAAAGAGATGCACATTGTTTATTCACAGCATACTCTTCTAAATGTTTTACTCCTCAGCTTGTCATTTGGGAGGATTCTGAATTAAGGAAGAAGGATATGAGGGCTGAAAGGTTTTTATCTACAATTTTATTACAATGTGTTTGTTTTCTCTGTGCCCAGATTCAGATATCTTCATAGCAAGAAGGTCGTAAGGAAAGCACAGTTTGAAGATTTTCCTGTGACTCCCTGAACAACATGCTTTATTTACTTAAAAGTCTATGCCATTAGCCACAGATGTCTCGGTAAATTCCAGTGCTTTGTCTATCCCATAATTGTAAGGAACCAGCCCTGTGCCCTCCCTAGCATAGAGAAAAAGGCACTTCCCCTATCAAATCTGTTCTCATAGAACCATGGCCTGCTGCTTGAGAAATCTCATGTCCTAAAAGAAATGTCATTTTAGCTAGTCTAAATGAAAGGCTTTGGCAAACGTCTTCTGAACTTCTGGCACTACTAATGTTGTCTTGCTGCCTCGGTCCCCGCCTTTGGAATCCATACAGACCATGTGTGAGCTAGCAAGCCTCAAGGGGACTGGCAGGCCCCCACAGCCACACACAAAGCTGACGGCACCAACTGACAAGCAGCATGCACATGTGTTCAAGAGATGAGAGCCATAAGGTAAGAGCAAAGGAGGTGAGCATTACTCATAGCTTTGAGCCAAGATGACAAATAAGTTGGACCCAGGATAATGTGGAAGGAAATGAGCCAAGTCCCAGGAACCCATGACAATTTCCCGATGTCCTCACGCGACCTCATCACTCACCAGAGATCATTGCTCCTACATGGTCTGATTAGGGGGATAAGCTTTCATTCCAGCATCACTGGGACACCTGGGAAGTTTCCTGGGAAGAAACTCATGGCTATTTTGTCAGTGGCTATCTTTGGGTGGTAGACTTACGGGAAACTGTTTATTCTTCCTTCTACTTTTAAATTTTTCCATTTTTCTATAGTAAACATGCAGATTATAAAATAAATGCAAGCTTATTTAAACTTTATTTCCCTTACCTTCAAATTAGGTCCTTTCATCATTTTATCTATAAGGTAGAGCAGACTTGAAAACCCTACTAGCAACTCCTGATGCAGGAGATCTGGCCAAAGGGGGCAGAGCTGCTACAATGACTCCTCATTGTAGGGCAGTAGGGTCCCCGCAGTGAATAATGGGATGTTCTCAGCACAGGAGAGTAACGTGAAGGGCACACAACACCAACACCTTCAGCACCAACAGCGCTCAGAAGAATCTCATACCATTATTTGAAATAGATACCTTGCCTTTTAAAGAAGGTAAAAACTTATATGTAAACTAAGCTAAATCAAATCCCTCTCCCTGTCCCACCTTCCCCCAAATTGTCCTTGCTCACTGGCTAGTAACACCCAGGCCCAACACCCAGACCCAAGCACTTAGGAGCCAGCTTTATCCTACATCAGTGTATGCCATTTGTTTATTAAAGCTTGACCCGTACATCTAGAGCTCAGTCAAGAAAACATTTGAGGGAAGATAAAAGATGAAAAGAAGCTAGAGATAAAGTCTGGATAAACAAATACTTAAAGTAAACAAACAAAAAGCACTCATTCCAAATGTTTTCAGTCTTCTTGAATCTAAAATACTCCGATGCAATTCACCTTTAATTTCTATTTAAATAATATAAAACCCGACGCAATCCCCCCCCTACCCAAGAAAAGGAATATGAGAAAGAGCAGTAGATGTCCATACAGGGTGAATAAACCATTAGATATAGAAACTTTGAATAAGTTTTAGTAGAACAAAACCTCTGTAGATTAGAAATGCACCCCTTTATTAATTTAGTAGAACTTTATAATCATCCTCCTTATCTCTGCCTCAGGGGAGCTATTTCTCTCTAAACTAGGACAAATTTACATAAATTAAAATCTTGCTTTGTTAAGTTTCAAGTTTCAGAGGGAAGGAAAGTGGGATCTATTAATAACCTAGAATTATTAGGTATCTACTGTCAGCTGGCACTGTGGTTTTAGTTTAGGAACGTATCTAGCTTCATTTTTGCCATTCCCCCTGAGTTGGGAGCACTGAGGTTCAGCGGTCAAGCAACTTGCCCGAGATCATACAGCTGCTTAAGAGACAGGCTCCAATTCAAATCTACTTGAGTCCGAAGCCACCAACCCCTTTCTCCTATACCATTCTTTTTATTTTTTTGAATATGTTTTTATTGATTTTAGAGAGAGAAGAAGGGAAAGGGAGAGAGAGAGAGAGAAACATCGATGGATGAGAGAAAGAATCATAGATCAGCTGCCCACTAAACATCCCCTACTGGGGATCAAGCCTACAACCTGGGCATGTGCCCGGACCAGGAATCAACTAGTGACCTCTTGGTGCATGGGACAACGCTCAGCCAACTGAGACACACAGGCCAGGCCTCTCATACCATTCTTAAGGACATTGGTTTCCACTAGTTCCAATAACTAAGGTAATTGGAATTCTGAATCATGTGTACTTATCCTCAAGAAAAAAAAGAAGGTAGATAATATAAGAAAAATAAGACCAATGAATATAATGAATTCGCTGTAGTAGCTTTGCCTAGCCTAGTGTCTGTACATGTTCAATATAAAGTTCTCTTTTCAAATGCCACGAGTAATCTATTTTATTATTTAGATTTTTTTAAAAACATTCTAAGTGGTTTCTTTTGAGGCTATCATACATTTTGAAAGGTCCTTCTGGTATTGCTTAAAATATGTAGACCTTCTCTTCACAGTTATAAGGATTTATATGTAGACCAAATTCAATCACATGCTCCTAACTGATTCCCCTTGCTCCCCATTTTCACTCATTTGTAAGAGTCTAAGCCAGGTTTTCAAAATGACTTTTGTAGCTTTTCATCTTTGGAGATTTAAATTTTAAATTTACGTCTTTTCTACCCCAGGCCTTCTCGTTTCCTAATTTATTTTTCACTTACTTCAAGCTGTCAACATATTCCCGCCATCAGGTTTGATTTATATGGCCTGGGAACATAATCCAATCATGAGTCTTCCTTGAGAGTGCCAATATGGCATGAGAGAGCGCTCACTTAATGATCTTTCTAGAGTTGAAAACAAAAAGGAAAAATCAGTGAGACTTAAAAAATATTAGGCAAACACTATAAGCCTATGGTAACATAAAAAACTTGGCTGTTTCCTGAATCCAAAACTGAAAGCAACAATTCTTCAGTTTATTTCCCTTTGCTACTTTCTCCTTTTTACCCATAAGAACTAGAATCGACCGGTTGAATTTATAAATAAAAGATCCCAAATAACCACAACCTATTTTTCCACCTCCACGCCAGGTCCTCTGTGCATCCCCACTAAACCCAAGTTCTTCCCATTTACCTGACCAGGTAAACATATCTGGTTCTACCACTAAATGAACATGGATACCCTCTGACCCACAGGGTGTCTGTGTTGGTTCTTTGTGTTGCGAGTCACAGAAACCAATATTGGTGATTCAGCTAAAGAGATATTTGTTAGCAGGATATCGTGTTTATCTCTCAACCCTCCGCTAAGCAACCCTCCGCTAAGGCAGGAACCAGGGAGGCTTTAAGGACATCAATGTCAAGAGATCACAGACATTCTAACCACAGTTATATACTTAACATGACTCATTCAAAGACTCTCAGATCTGGTGTCTCTTTATTTCATGGTTAGGTTCTAAGGAGAAAACATCTCATTAGTCCAGCCTGGACCAGGTGACTATGGTCAGGTTCTATTATATGTCTCAGGGACCCTGAGTGTACAGTAGCCAGCAAGAATCAAACTTTGGATTCTGAGAGCTATGCCCTGTAAAGGGAAAGTTTCTGTGTCCCAGGAGGCTTCCCTAAGAGGCAACTCATAGATGCAGGCTCCATGCCATGCATAGCACCCCTGAATCTTCTGAGGCTCTCCAGAAGAATGGTGCTCCAGGAGACATCCCAAGTTTAATTTGATTTGCAGAGACTAAGTTAGAAAATATAAAATTAGCATATATGACACAAGTAAATAGAAAGCTCTATTCTTAGTCTAATTTACAAACATCAATAGTGCATGCACTATGTACAAAATACTATGTTATATAACATGTGTCTGTTCAAAAGGAAAAAGGAGCTGACATATACCATCAAACGAAGTATTTTCTGAAACTGACCCAGAAATCTTAATTACTGGTTATTCATTCACTCTTTCAACAACTATTGCCTGAGCTCCTACCATATGCCAGGCACTGTTGTGGTTCTGGGGGTTTAGCAGTGAACACAAATGACAAAAATGCCTGCCCTCATGGAGCAATCATTAATAGAGAAGCAAAAAGAATAAGTAATGGATAACAGATGGGAGCACATCTTGGCTCCACCATTTATTAGGTGAGAGGCACATTTTTGAATCTCTCTCTTGTTCTGTTTTTCATTTTTAAACTGAAAATGATAATAGTACCTGTCTCATAGTATTGTCATAGAAGTGTATCTTTCACACAGTATGAGGGGCTACCATCTTCCTCCTCCCCCCCTCCTCTTCCTCATCATCACCATCACCATCATTATTTGACCCTTCAGCCAGATCTCCATCCCCTCTGACCCTAAGGTCAATGCCCATAGTTATTCCTCTGTCAACCCAACTTCACCTAAAATCTCTCTTAGACCAGACTGATGAAGGCGAGCGTAAGAGTTTTATTTACTAACTCACTGAATGTGTAAGAAACGTATCCGCTGTTGGGTTCACCAGAAGTAGATGATGTGATGGAGTTTGTGGTTCAAGATGTTTATTGGGATCAACGCGGGGAAAAGTAAGAAGCAGGACTGGGGAAAGGAAAAAGTGGAATTTCAACTCAGGTCCAGCAAATTCTTGACCAACCTGTAGGATGTCCTGAAACTAGTAATGCCCATTAGAGTATCACTTGTTGAGCCAAAATTGTTGGGTCTTTACACCCTCATTACTATCATCACTGTGGAATCTGGAGTATCTAGCCAGGGTATCCCCATGTCTACCACAGCCTGAGTAAAACCTAAATATGAGGAAAAAAACATGGTATTAAGCCCTAGAAAACTTTCAGTTTGTAAATGAAAGGAAGCCGCATAATGGTAACAGAGAGAAAGTGTTCAGGCAAAGAGTTACTAAGTGTTATGAGAGTTCATTTAATAGAAAGATCAGTTCTGGCAGAGATAAGAGCACAAAATAATAGTGTTTAACTTTTCAGGCTTAAAAGATGTTCAAAGAGGAATTGAGCAAGAAATTAATAAACTCTTGCATGACAAGTATATTAGTGGTTCTCATTTAATTGAATTTTAACTCTTCAATTAAATTGGCATGAGAATATCTGACAGCCTATATCAATGCAACTCAGAGTGTTACCAGTCCTTAATTAGATAACTATGGAGAGTAAGAGTAAGCATTTAGAAAAGATTTTAGCACACTGACATAGTAATTTCCTATCTATTAGGTCTAATAACAAAACCAAACCAAAAAAAGGGATGTGTACATCCTGGGGTTTTTTTTACTTCATTTTTAGGGCAATCCCTTTTTATCGTATTTTTAAAAATGGTTGGTCTGTAATAGAGCTACTTTAAAAAAGGACATGTTCCTCATCTCCCTGTCCAGATGCTCAGCCACTGCCTTGGCTCCCCACACACAATCTTTGCAATACAGCTTATGTTCTGGAAATTTTCCAGATTGATATCTTCTCATAGAGTCCAAGAGAAAATGAAGAGAACATGCAAAAATGACCCTTTGTCCTAGCTGCAGGGAAGCTCTGTGTTGCTAGGAAACCATCAGTAGGTGCTAACCATCCTTCACTAAATGAGGGCAGCTCCCAGCAGAATAACTCTTTTTATGGAAGAATCTAGATCATGAGTTCACTCCCTACCTCCAACTGGCTATGTCCACATATATACTTTTTCTTCTCCAATAATAATAAGCAGCAAAATGGATTTAAAATAATTTATGGATGTGAAACTGCACCTATGAGGAAGATCAGAGGAGTTGTTTGACATCACACAGAGCTATACAATTAGAGCATTTCTTATTCTTTGAATACTTAGACTATTGTTTGGGGTGGAAAGTGTTGTTCTGCATGAGAGCAAACTAGAAACATATTTAAATCAGATTTGGGTTAAATATATGATGGAAAGACTATTGCTGGAAGATTTTACATTTCAACAGGGATAGGCACACAGACAGAAGTAATTAAATATGACGCTGTCTGTATCTGTATACAGCATATCATTACTTATATCACTAACAAGGTACATTCTCTGAACTGATTTTCTTAGCGTGTTGGTGGGGTTTTTTTTTGGTCACAGACATATGTTGTAAGACATTTTTTGCTCAAATCTAGCCTGAAGGTAGCTAAACTTAGAAGCCTTGAATTATATCATTTCAGGGTGAGAGTAAAGATAACAGAGAATCATAGGACAGAGGGATGATTAATTCATTTGTTAAGTTATTATTTGCATGCCAAATATGTGCCAGGCTCTTTCAAGATGTTTGAACCGAAAGGTCTAATCTCACAAAGCTTATATTTTAGTGGAAGAAATAGTTAATAAACAAGGTAATTTAGGAAAATATATGTTGGATAATACCATGCTGAGGAGGAAAATAAAAACAAGGATGGGAGATAGGAAATCTCAGGACAGGTGCTGAAAGCTGAAATTTGAATTAGAACCTGATGGAAGTGAGGGGGCAAGGCCTGTAGGTGTGTGGAAAAGAGCATTCCTGGCAGAGTGAACAGCAGGTGAAAGTCTCTGTAACAGGAATTCATCTGACCTGTCCAAGGAATAGCAAGGAGGCCAATGAAGCTGAGGAGGTGACAATGAAGAGTAAAATGCTAAGGATGCAGTCAGAGTTACAGGGCAGAAGGAGGTAGATGCAAGAAGGAAGATCCTGTAGGGCCCTGTGGTTCATAGCAAGGACTTCGACTTTTCCCGAGAGAGTTGGTGTGAATAAGAGAGTCAGTACTCACAGAATAATCATGTATTCTTCTATGTATCCCAGTCTCCCTTACAGCTGGGTTCATGCCATGTGCCAAGCTCTGAGCAGAAGTGATGTTTGTCATTCCCAGTCCAAGGCAGTAAAGAGACATTGTCCCTCCTCCATACCTCTTTGTTCTACTGCCATGATCTTTAAAGTGTTCCAAATGGAAATTATAAGAACCATCTGACCTCCATCAGACACAAAGCTTTGCCGCTTTACCCCACTGCCGTTATTAGGGTGCATTTGTTTCTGCAGCAGAGCCTGATGCCACCTGACTAAATATAGAGGTGGTGCTGTTAGAAGAGTTTTAGACAGAGGACTGACATTACACACTTTACATTCTAACAAGATGATTCCAGGTGCCATGTTAAGAATATTCTCTGAGGTTGTGGGGAGCAAATGGAGAGGAATAGGGATTGAGCAGGAGTTTACTGCACTAGTCCAGGTAGAAATAGTGGTGGTTGGGCAATGGCTGTCACAGTGAAAGGTGGTGAGAAGTGGTTAAATTCCAGGTATGCTGCTGATGAACTGAAAGTGAGGAGTGAAAGAGAAAAGAGACACAGAGGTTTTTTGATATGAGCAGGCAGAAAGGTGGCATTTCCATCAACTGAAATAAGGAAGGCTGGGAGAGAGGGAGAGACCAGAAACTCAGTCTGAAGTTGGAGATGATGATTATACATTCAAACTAAGTATATGGAGGAGGCAGTTGGGGATAAACATCTGATGTCCATGAGAGACAGCTTGTGGTACATATTTGAGCGTCAACAGCACATAGATTATTTTAGTCATGAGAGTGAAAAAGATTTCCTAGAAAATGAGTAGTATAGAAGAAAAAAAGAAACCTGTCACTACGGTACTTAGTGGATAAGGACAGGTTCTAGAAATGACTTGTAGGTCAATTTATGCTGATAAATGTCATCAGGGAAAAAGGTGACTGGTGTTATGGTGAAAACACCTTGGCAATTCCTTTTCCATGTTCTGAAGCTAGGAAGCAGGATTTACGGTGGCAACGGATTTAGTGTGATGGGTTTTCTCCTGTGAATTAGGACTGGCCTAAAAAGAAGTTATGCAAAAAAAATGCTTATATGGGGCCAAAGTGCCAGTGTGGAGGAAGAAATGAAAGCAGTGTCTGCACATAAAGAGCCGCTGTTACTCACTGGAAGAGAAAACAGGTATTACTGTGACACCAGCCCTCTCTGTCAGGCATCCTGGCTCTTGAACCTTGACTGAGCACTGTTGGCCTCTTTGCCGATATGCTGGGCACACAGGAGTGTGGGAAGAAAGACCAACTGGTTATTTCCTAGTGCTGTCTCTGGAGGGGAGCAGGGGATGTCTCCACTCTGACTTGGTTCTATTTGCATATGTACCTACCAACCTTTTTCCGCTGGCGAAGGATCTGAGTGGCCATTGAGCAACGTGATTGTGTGTGTGTTTGCAACTGTGTGTGTTCAGGATAAGCTAAATGCCACAGTGAAAAAAAACCTCATGACCTTAGTAGCTAAATACCGTTAAAAGCTTCATTTTTCTAAATCATATCACAATCTAATTAGATACTTGGTAAATGTCTATCCATATAGTGGTTCTGATACATAAATCCACCATTTCTAAGACCTCCGAGTTTTCCAACATGACCTTCCACATTCAGGCAGGGAAGGGGAGGAGAGAGTGAATATGGCACATTTCTTAGGAGTTTTTAAGGTGTTAGACCTAGAAGTGGCGTGTATTGTTTCCATCCATATTTCATTGGCCTGAGCTCAGTCCATGACCACACCTAACTTCAAGGGCAGTGGGAAGACGCCTGTGTGCAGGAAGAGGAATGGTGAGTGTCTAACCATTCTCTGCCACTGTGTGTGAGGTTGCCTAATTATCCACAGTCTTCCCCAGATCTTAGGGAGATTGATGAGTCTCAACTTATAAATTCAGACTTGAAACAAATCAGACTCAGAGAGAAGGCTCATTGAATTCAAGGTTACTCATTTCCATTTCCATTTTAGCCTTAGAACTAAAGTAATTTCTCTTTAGAAAATGATCTCAGAATTGGTCCAGGACCTTTCTCACCCATTATTATTAAACAATTAAACAATGTTGTTGAGTCTCTCTGACCAGACACAGTTCACAGCACTGAAAATCTATAGACGAATAAGAAATGGTCCCTGTCTTCAATGAGCTCACAGTTAAGTAGAAGAAACACATATAGGGAACAATATTACAGGTATCAGAGGAAGGCATGGAAATTAATTACAGTTGGCATGGCAGAGCCTAAGGCATAGCTCTGGAAAAACATGAAAAAGGAGAGGAAGCTTAAAATTAGAGGCAGAAAATGAGAGAGATTTCTTTAGGTAGAGAAGAAAAAGAAGAGAATTACAGAAGAAGGAAGTCACACTGCACACCAAAGCTGATCTCCAAGTGAGGTCTTAGATACTGGACTAATGAATTTAGATTCTGTGCCATAAGCATAGAGGAGCCATAAAGAGATGAGAAAGAGTGACAAGGTTCAATTCATATCTTAGCAAGATGTTTAGGCAAAGAGAGGCTATAGATTAAAGCTGGGAGGGACCAGCACAGCAAGCAGTTAGGAGGCTATTGCAATCTCATATATGTAAACATGGAGAGGAGTTAGATTTCATAAATAAACCTTCTACTTTGAAATATAAAATCAAGAGTCCTTGGTAACTTTGAAGGGAGGGGGGAAGAGAGAGAAAATCTTCTGTAAAACCTAACCCATTTACCTTTGTTTCCCTGAGTATTGGCTCAGTGCCTGGAACATAGCAAGCATTGCTTTGTTGTTTCTGCCCAAGGGAAGTGGTTTTAGAAGATTGAGAAGGTATTTAGATATAAAATAAATTTCTTTCTCTAAAGCTCTCTAATCCTGGAAATTTGTTTAATAAGGATTAAAAACCTTTCATTATAACACACTTAATTGTTGAGGCTATGGGGAAATGGGCACTCTCAAACATCACCAATGGGAATATGAATAAGTACAAATCCAATGAGGGTAATTTGGCAATATCTATTAAAATTACAAATGTACATATCCTTAGACACAGAGGTTCCATTTCTGGGAAAATTTCCTACAGATATATTTGTACATGCTCAAAATAAGTTATGAAAGGGCTTTTCATTGTAGCCTTATTTCTAACGGCAAAAGAGTAAAAAAAGTCAATGTTCCTAAATAAAAACTGATTAAATAATTTTATAATATACCCATATAATGCAATATTAGCAAGCTGGATCCAGCAATACATTAGAAAGATTATAAATCATGATCAAGTGGGATTTATTCTGAAGATGCAAGGTTGGTGTGATATTCACAAATCAATAAATGTGATACACCACGTAGACAAAATGAAAGATAAAATTTACATGATCATATCAACAGATGCAGAAAGAACATTTGACAAAATCCAACACCCATTTATGATAAATCCTCTCAGCAAAGTGGAAATAGGAGGAACATATCTCAACATAATAAAGGCCATATATAACAAACCTGCAGCCAACATCATACTCAATGGGAAAAAACTAAAACCATTTCCTTTAAAAACAGGAACAAGACAGGGATGTCAGCTTTCACCACTTTCACTCAACGTAGCACTGGAAGTCCTAGCCACAGTGATCAGACAAGAGGAAGATACAAAAGGCATCCAAGTTAGAAAGGAAGAAGTAAAACTGTCATTATTCGCAGATGACACGACACTGTATGTAGAAAACCCTAAAGACTCCACCAAAAAAACTACTAGAAATGATAAATGAATTCCATGAAGTAGCAGAATACAAAATTAATGTTCAGAAATCAATGGCATTTTTGTACACCAATAATGAATTAATAAACTCTCAGAGAGAGAAACTAAGAAAAAAAATCCCATTTACAATCGCAACAACCACAACAACAAAAATTAGGTTTAGAAGCAGCCAAAGTGCCCATCAGTAGATGAGTGGATAAAAATGCTATGGTACATTTACACCATGGAATACTACTCGGCCACAAAAAGGAAAGAAAGCTTACCCTTTGCTACAGCATGGATGGACCTGGAGACCATTATGCTAAGTGAAATAAGTCAGTCAGAGAAAGACAAGTACTGTATGATTTCACTCATATGTGGAACCTAATGAACAAAATAAACTAACAAACAAAATAGATACAGAGAACAGACTGACAGCTGTCAGATGGGAGGGGGTTAGTAGACTGTGTAAAATAGATAAAGTGATTAAGAGGGAAGAAATCACCTCACAGACACAGACAATAGCATGGTGATTAACAGAAGGAAAGGGGAGTGGGGGGGTGTAAAGGAGGCTAAAGGGGAGATAAATGGTGAAGGAAGAGACTTGACTTGGGGTGATGAAAACACAATACAACATACAGATGATGTATTATAAGATTGTACACCTGAAACCTGTACGACTTTATTAACCGGTGTAACCCCAATAAATTCAATAAAATATATCTGTAAGATATTCCCATAATATCAGATCCTTTCATAAGAGCAGCCTTTGAAAGGAGAAAATGAAGACAGAGGGAGCAGCGATTGCAAGTCCTAAGAATTCTGAATGCCTGGGAAAGTGAGATAAGGGGGTGCCACACTAGAAATAAAAGTGTGAGAAAGAAAGTGGGACACCAAAGAGGAATCTTACCTGCTTTAAAATTTTGAAACATATTTAAAAATACCTGTATAATTTGTGGACTATAAATCACAAAGATGCTATTTTTAGAGTGTTTTCAATAGCCATGACATGGCCATTAGTTAATTAGAAGTATAAGGAGATTTTTCTAGAACTGAAATATTAATAAACTTGAGGTTTGTGGTTCCTTGAAATTCTCCTCTAGGTGCTTTATAAAAATTGGATCACTCTTAAAGGTAAAAGTAAATTTGCCTGGACTCTCTGGCAATTTACCAACCTACGAGGGCTTCATTTGAAGACTATTGATAAATAGATCTAGTATTTGAATGTTAGTGTTTGGCCAATATCTGTGGACCCAAGAAAATAAACTAATGCTACATAACCAGCACAATTCTTCCAGAAAACCATGACCCATAAGAGTAATAGAATCTTCTACCCATTTGTATCGCTTACATTGTAGAAGCTTCTTTCATGATCCTAGAAGATACTCCTTAAAAAAATTCTTATAGCCAGAGATTCCATATCAGCAACTCCAAAAAAAAAAAAAAAAGTTTATTCTCCCTAAAAGCTAAGTTGCTCACTTGTTCACCAACAAACTTTGTAAGTAACTGACTGGCACACAACCAGAAAGGGAGTTGGAAACTATAAGTAAATGCAGAGTTTCCTTATGACATTCAGGGAATCTTTGGAGAGCAATATGGAAGATGCTGGCTGATTCTCTGGGATCAAAATCAGCATCCTGTAGTCCACTGAGCTCCTGGTTTTAATCACACAACCCAATTTTCCCATCACCGCCACCATCCTCCGGAGTTAAGGAGAGCACTTTTCCCATTTGCCCTCCAGCATAAATTGTTCTTTTCCTACCATCAGTAAAACCTCTTAGTATCCTCATTTCCTTCTACCACAAACCTCTCTGACATTTCTCATGAGTTTTTGGAGGACATGCTTGTCACCTCACAGAAGGGGGAAAGCTGGTATTGTGTGTCCCCAGCACACGCCCTCAGACCATCGAGGAGACACAGCAAACACCATTTCTGCAGATGGCCTGAAAAAACCCACAGGCCTGGACCAATGACAGTACACTTGAAATTATGGCAGATTTTGAAGCCTCCAGTTTTTCATTTGCCGCTTCTGCATGGAAGCCTCCCACCACCCATCTGTCTGCACTTGAGCCTTTGCTACTAATCAGGAGGAATTGTTGACCTTGAGTACAGAAGATGATTGCCTTGACATTGTTATTATTATTCTTTGCTTAGAGAAATTAGCCTCTGGTCCTCACAAAGGGCAGGGGTGAGAGAGCAGTAGAGCTCCTAGGCTGCTGAGTTCTCTCCTCTGTGTTCCAGAAACTTGGACCCACTGAAGCCAATAGCTCTAGGAAATATTCCCAAGCAGGTTAATTAAGTACAATTTTTTTTTGCTGCTAACTATTGTATAACTTCAGAAATCTTTTTTTTTAATCTCTCCAGTTGCATAGAATCTCTCATTCCTCCATGCTCTCACATCATAGCATTTTTTTTTTTCACGGTGCCTTATAAAATGATTATGTTCCAACCAATGTGGTCCACTGCATGGTAATCTTTTTAAAGACACAGGTCACACCTTTTTCACCTGTAGCCATCAGAGCTCTGCAGACAGCCAAGATATTTGGCAACCAGTAGGTTCTCATGAAATATCTGCTCCTATTTTCGGAGACATGCATCAGGAATCACTCCTCTGATATCAGTATTTATAGCTACAAAAGAACTAAGAGATAATCAAGTCTTACAAAATCCCTCTAGCTTTGACTCAGGTATTTTTAGCTACATTGTAAAGATCCACTTCTTGTGCCAATATTTTTGTAGCTTTAAATGTTATTACATTTTTATTTGTCACATTTATTCATTATATAGGAATATTTGACACTCTTTAAAAAATGTAAATCTCTAGATTGACAGACAACCCTTACTCTGTTAGTTTATTTGGCTGAGAAAGAAAAGTTAAATTTTCTTCCCTTAATTTAAAGCTATTACATTACAGCTGCTGCTCTGGCTCTTGCTCTTATCAGTGAATCAGTCAATCAAAATATAAAGTTGGTTTTACAAAAAGTATTGAGGGT